>NC_041399.2:95969969-96217469 GCF_900747795.2 Erpetoichthys calabaricus
AATTTCCAGAAGGCTCCATGATCATGGCAGACTCCAAAAGCATATCTGGAATCCGTATAGATTGTTATAATTTTCCCTTCGGACAACTGGCATGCTCGGGTGATAGCTATCAATTCAGCTGCCTGCGCGCTTAAATTTGATGAAATTCGGTTTGCTTCCAGCAGGTGGCCACCTTTCACTACTGCATAGCTGGTCGAGGGTGTTCCATTTTCCAATCGCAAAGAACATCCATCCACAAAAATTAATTCTCCAATATCTAACGGTGTTTCATGTAGGTCTAGTCTAGGCTTTACAACTTTAGCTATTTCATCATGACAGTCATGTGGCTCTCCGTCTTCTTCAGTTGGAAGAAGAGTGGCTGGATTTAAGGTAGAGCATCTTTCAACAGTGACATTGGACAAAGTATAGAGTACATTTTGGTAGTGTATTGCTCTTGCAGTTGTGAGATGTGAGGTTTTAGCCTGTACTAAAATAGAATGAACGGTGTGAGGTACCTTTACTGTTAGGGGGCTCATGAGCACAATATCCGTACTGGCCAGTACAGCTTCAGTTGTAGCAGCCACAGCCCTAAGGCAAGGTGGAAGAGCTGTAGCTACAGGATCCAATTTTTTCGAAAAATAGGCTATTGGCCTTTGTTTGTCTGCATGTAGTTGTGTTAAAACTGCATTCATGAATCCCCCCTTTTCGTCCACGAACAGAGTGAATGGACGAGAATAGTCAGGCAGACCCAATGCAGGCGCGGACAAAAGAGCACTCTTTAAAGTGCAGAAAGCTTTCTCAGCTTGCACAGTCCATTGTACCTGGCCATAAAGAGGTAGGCCAGGGGTGTTCGCCAAATTTTGTAACGGCTGTGCCAGTTCAGTGTAATTTAAAACCCATTGCCGGCAGTATCCAAAAATGCCCAATACAGACATAACCTGTTGTTTTGTGACAGGTCTGGGAAGCTTCTGAACGGTGTTAATGCGATCGCTAGAGAGCGCTCTGGTACCACAAGAAATGTCATGACCTAGATATCTTACAGTTGTTTGAATTAACTGCAGTTTTGCCTTAGAAATTTTATGGCCATTTTCTGCTAAAAAAAATAACAAGTTTTCAGTGTCACGGGCGCAGTCTTCTTTAGTCGAATTATATAAGAGTATATCATCTACATATTGTATCAATACACTGTCTCTTTCTGGCCAAAAGCCTTCTAAATTTTGAGCAAGTGCTTGGCCATAAACACAAGGGGCTTCAGTATATCCCTGAGGCATGACGGTCCAGGTCCAGCGGCGGTTTTGAAAGGTAAAAGCAAACCAAAATTGAGAATCAGGGTGAACGGGAATAGAAAAGAAAGCGTTAGCAAGGTCAATAACAGAAAAGTACCGGGCAGACGGGGGTATCGTGGAAAGAATAGTTGAAGGATTAGGAACAATAGGTGTTCTAGGAAAAACCGCAGAGTTAACTTGGCGTAGATCTTGAACAAAACGCCATGAGCCATCAGCCTTTTTTACAGGTAAAATGGGGGAGTTGACCGGAGAGTATGTAATTGGAATAATCGCTCCTCGCCTCACGAGATCAGAATGTACAGCGGCAATGCCAGCCTCTGCCTCTGGGGACAAAGGATACTGGGCACGGTACGGGCGGAAGGAAGATTTCGGGTGAATCACCAGGGGCTCACAATGGGCTATCCTACCAAAATCATTCTTCCCTTGGGACCAAAGGGAATCAGGGAGGGAAGAGAGCCAAGGGAGAGAGGTGGTTTGCAATGAAAAAACAGAAACGGAAGGACGGCACAGCACACGATGTACTAAAAAATCAGTTTGAAGCACAACTTTTGTTATTAAATGATCCGAGGTATCAAAGATACCTGGAGCAACGTGCAGCCAGTCCGCTCTATTAAGACATTGCCCCACCCATTCCCCAATATCTACCCAGTGTGCAGTGCTAGATTTGGCCAGAGAGACATGGGGGACTGAACCACCCAGATAAAAAATGTTTTGTGAGCATGTGAGATGAACAGAGGCAGCAGCGTGTGCTGATGAAATAAAAATACAGGGAATGTGAAGGGTTTCGGGGCAGGTACCTGAAGAAAGGAAAGATTCTAGCCATGGGGTGTCCACCTCTGCAGGGAAATATTGGGCAGTACAATGGAGGGTGTCAGGGACCTGGAAGAAGGGAAATAAACAGGAGGGAACAGAGTGAAGGGCGTCGAGGAGGATGTTATGCGAGGAAACAGTCAAACTCCAAGCTGCAAATGAGGGTTTGGGGCGGGGGGCGAGTTGGCACAGTAACTTGGGAGAGGAGCAGAAAAATCCCTGTGCCGTCATAGTAATGGATAGAGAAAATTTTGTCCTGAGATCCCGTCCTAAGAGGTTAACTAGACAGAGCTGATTCAAAAGAAATCGGTGTGTCAATGTGGAACCACCGGAATGTAACTGAACTCGAAGAGGTTTTGACACCAGCAAAACATGCGGTTGTCCAGAAGCAGTGAGTACAGTCACAGTGTCGTTCGAGGCAGGGACCTCCGTTAGTGAAAGGGTGGAGCGCGTAGCTCCCGTGTCCACAAGAAAGATAATTTCAGTGCCATTTACTAACAGAGTCAATAATGGATCCGTTTCAGAGTTGTGAGTGAGTAAAGGCAACTGAAGAAAGTGGCTGGGGGTCCCTACGAATTCCTAGGAATAAGGAATGTCTTCAGGTGCAGGCAACGGAGGAGGGGGACGGCGTCCATGCGGACAATCACGGCGGAAATGTCCAAGTTCACCACAACCGTAACAGGCATAATGTGCAGCATTTGAATCTGGAGGGGGAGGTGGCCAAGAAGGCGATCCACTTGAATTAGGTAGCATATATCCGCGACCTCGACCCCGTCCACGCCCTAGTCCCCGGAAAAATCCTCCTCGTCCCCGACCTCTGCCTGGGATGGCTCCACTTGTATAATAATTCATTTGTGCTGCAATCAGCTTAAGCTGTGTGTCTGACTCCTTTTGCTTTGTCTGCCGTTCGGCGCGCTCTGCATGTCGTTTCACTTTGTCGAAACTGGCACACTCCCAGCTAATACAAGAAGTGCGGACTTTATTCTGAATATCACTTCTCAGTCCTGAAACAAAAGGAGGAACTGAAGCTTTGATACGGTCGTCTGGATTGTCTAAACCAGAATGGTTCGTCATCAAATCCTGAACACGATGTGCCCATTCATCTACCGTTTCATCTTTCTTCTGTTTTGCAGTGGAGATAAGGGACCAGTCAGTGGCCTTTTTATATTTTTCCTCAATCAGCGTTGTCACGCGCTCCCACTGAACAAGGAAAGCTTCGTCATTGTTTTGTCCTCGAGGCAATGCCTCATTCCATTGCCAGGGTACTCCGTTGTGCTGTCCCCAATTAACAGTGGCCCAAGTGGTGCCCAGTTTTCTTCGTAGCACCTGGGTCCACTCTGCGGCACTGGGTTTATACATATCATCTAGCCGCTGTAGCTGGTCCACGAATGTTAACCCACCAACAACTTTGGGATCAGGCAATTCAGAAACAACGTCTTTCAGCTCTTGAATATCCCAGTTACGCTGTATCAGTACAGTAGTGGGATTATTAGTTCCTGCAGGGATTGTAGGATCATGTCGTGGATTTGGAATCTCAATTAAAGGGCATGAAAATAGAGGGTAGGGGGTTTTAGAGGGTCTGAATGGGGAGTGGAAGGATGGTGAGTGGATAAGGGTTCGACTTCTGGTGCGTTGTGAAACAGAAGATCTGGGATCATGAAACTCAACCCCCGCGCCCATTGTGTTACCTTTGTCATCCCCTGCATCAGTGTGTAAGGAAGGATCATAAATATATCCTTGATCAAAAAAGTCGAATCCCGAGGGATCGCTTTTTAATTCTAGAGCAGAGGGCGCTGGAGGAGGTGGGGGCTCCGGATGGCGTGTGGATGGTGCAGAAGCAAATACGGGAAATAACGGATCTTTTTTCTCGCTCTTTTTCCGCCTCTCATCCAGTTGTGGTCCTGAATCTGCTTGCACTTTCTGTAAAGCTATCAGTAATTCCTCTTTTTCTTTCCGTGTTTTAACTTCTGCAGCTAATAACTCATTTCGTTTCTGTATAGCCTCCAATGTGCGATCTTTAATTATTAGTTCCCATCTATCAAACATGTCCATTCGGTAGGGTCCTCCTTTGCAACAGCCCTGTGTATTTATGCACAATATCTTTCTAATTTCTTGTATTTCACATAGATTACACGTGCCTTCAATTGGCCATTTTCCACCGCTCTGTTTATTCCACCTCCTACATGCCTTTGTAAAATCCAACCCAGTTTTCTTTTCTATAAACTTTCTAGGGGACCCGCCCTTAAATCCCGCGGACGTGCTTGGAGCCTGGTGATTCTCCGAAAACAATCCTTCTAACATTAAGTTTTGAGGACCCTGGGGGACCTGTTTGACTGGCGTGCCATTACAATTTCCCATAGTAAGCGGCAGGCCTTCAATAGAGAGCAACCCAATCCCCGATTATTTCTCGTTCCACTTGTCGTCCCCGGAATCAACCAGTTGACAAGTGGAAATCAACCTCCCCTCTTCAAATTTCACACGTACTCTAACTGCCCCTTTCACCCCTATTCCTCTTAATATAGGAACGTGCCACTCGGTCCTTTCTACTCGAATTCTTAAGGGATGACTTACTAGCATTCACACTGTGCCGTCACTCTCTATGAATCCCTAAAACCCTTCTAGGTCGATACGGTATAATTCTCTATTCTTTTAGCATGCTTTTTTATTTTTTATTCTCTTTTATTATTATTTTCTTTTTTCTTTTCCCCGTATACTTCTATTTCTTCCAGCACACCAGTCAAACCAACGGGAATCCCCCGAATCTACTCACCGCGACTCCTTCTGCCTGCCTGGAAAAATCCCGTCCAGTTGCTTTTCGTTTCGGTCAGGAGGAGGTCAGCGACTCCCCACGCAGGAAAACGCCCAAGGTTGGCCAGTCCTAACTTTTACCGGAGCTGGTCCTCGATCCCGGAAATCGGTCCACTTGGACGAACCCGCCCAGGGAGTCGTCTGCCCGTCACCTGCCCCACGTTCGGGCGCCAAAAACTGTGGACGAAAAATGCACACTGAAAAGCAGACAGATAATATTTTCTCAATTCTCGTTTATTTATTCATTTGGAGTCGCAGTAAGTAGAGATTCAAAAAAGTATAACCTATAGCTGCAAAGCTCAATTGAACCCCGAGCAAAAGCCAGGAGGGGTTTTTTATACTTCAACATCTCATGATTAATAAGACAGAAAGAACATCCTTATCATAACAGCAAAGTTAAACAATATGTCTGTTGAGCTAAGCATTATCTGTGTTTTGGAAGCTAAGCACAGGAGAGACGCCTTTGCATAAACTACATGTCCAGTTCTGCAGCCTTGTGACCTTGTCCCTGAAACATTCACTCTGAGCAAAGGAAAAACAAGAAACAGCTTACATTTTATTCATAGTGGACACTATTTCTCCTGAACCCTGGAATAACATATTTTTTTGTTAATTCATAAGCCAAAGCGTCTCTCACTGGCAAGTTACAAAATAGTTTTACAAACACAAAGAAACACATAGTGCTGAGGAGAACATTCTTCTTCTACAGTATATATATGTTGATATGTGTATATATATATATATGTATATATATGTGGATGTGTATATGTATATATATGTAGAAATGTGTATATGTAGATATGTATATATATGTATATGTATATATATGTTTATGTGTGTGTGTATAATATATATAAAATATATATATATATATATATATATATATATATATATATATATATATATATATATATATAAAAGACAGCAACACTTATAACAATGACAACACAATTACATTGACAATCATGTTACGTTATTTTTAAAATGTTTCCTTTTTTTTTTCATAACCTCTTTAACACACTACTTCTCCGCTGCGAAGCGCGGGTATTTTGCTAGTTTGAATATAAATAACAAGAACAAGTACACATTACAAATAACTTTTCCAAACCCACCTCCAAACACCAACTTATTTTGCTCCTGTGCTGGCAAAAAAAAGAAAAAACCCTTTTTACAGAGAAAAAAGCTTTAAAAATTCCTGCACGGTTACTTAGCAACAACCAAAACACGTTTTTAGGAGCAAAATGTATTTTTAATTAAGTCTTACAACACAGAAAACAACTCTTAGCAACTTTCAACTGCTTCCCTCTCATTTGCAAAGATGACGCCAGAGCATCAGTATGTATCCAAAGCCTCCAGTCGTGTTACATAGCAGGACGTCACTAGTAGATGATAAGCAATAATTCATGGAGGAACCATAACATGTTCTACTAAGTGTGATAGGCTTGTTCAGTGGTAAGGGATGCTGATATACACCTCCAGAGACATTTCTTTGATTCCAAGACTTTTCACTTTCTGTATTCCCGATGTGCTGTTACAGTGTGTTAGGACTTAAAAATATATTTCTTTTTAAGAGATTTTTTTTTTTTTGTCCTGAGGTTCTTAATGAGTTTTGTGGGGGTTTGAAAAATTTTGATTCTAAAAGGATCTTCATTTCCCTTTTATAATTTGCTTACAATAAAATCACTTTTATTTATCAGAATATCATTTATCATTTTCCTGAACACCATTTGTTTGCAGCTTGGATACTGCAATTTTGTGTTCTGTTATTAGGAAACAACAATCTATAGTGAGGAGCATTTCCCCAAAGGTTGAAAGACATGACATCATTCACATGACACTTTAAAAGCTGAAGTTTCATTCTTTGTGGAAACCAAGATTGTGGACATTACATAAACAATTCACTCGACAAGTTTCCCGGCAAACAGACTCCTTGCTTAGTTCCTGACTTCACTTTCTGTCTCACATTTTGATTTTGATGCTAGTGCTCTTTGACTTTCTGATTTTGACCTTTGCCTGTTTTTGACTGCAATATTCTCCTGGTTATTCTAAAGATTAGCCCTTGTGGCCTGTCATATCATTTCTATTCATGGCAGAACAGTGTTCATGTTGGTTTTGTTTGAAAACTTAGGTTTTCTTCCAGCTCCTAAAGATTGACCTAAATTATTGACGAAATTTCTCAGCACTAGTTCCATGTTCATGTCTGATTGCTGCCGTTATTGACACAAGTTCCCCTCAATGGAAAAATAAGATCTGGAGGATCCTTGTTGAACCTTGTTGAAAACAGAAAAGAAAGTTTTACATTTTTGTTTTCATTCACTTTAATACTTTAAAGTAAGAACCAAATTGCATTAATTTGTAAAGTATAGCCAGCTGATAAATTATTTGATGTTTTTCATCACTGAGAGGTAATTAGAACATTAAAATAATTACAATGATGACAGGCCATTCAGGCCAACATAGCTTGTCAATCTTCATTCACCTAATATTTGTAAAACATCAAGTTGAGTTTTGAAGGTCCTCAAAGCCTTATTGTCCACTACATTACCAAGAAGCTTATTCTAAATAGCTATGATTCTTTGTGTATAGAAAGCCTTTCTAATGATGGAAAGAAAATTTCCTGTAACCTTTTTCTATGTGTGGGCCTCGGTACTTGTTGAAGAACAACTTCAAAACAGCTGAGATCACTGTAAAAATTCCCAAGTACTAATTTTTAGCGTCTTCTATCACGTCAACTCAAAAACTCTGTTTCAATAAACTTAAAATGTTCAAATCTTTCAATCTATTCTCATAGATCATACCACTGCTGTCCTGGAATAAGCCTAGTCACTCTTCTCTGGACTTTCTCTAGAGCAGCAATGTCTTTTTTGTAGTGTTGGAATAAAAAGTGTATGCAGTGTCCTCACAAGTGCATTAACCAGCCTAAGACAGCTTACCTTGACTGGTACTCTATGTGCCTTTCTGTATTACTTAGACTCCTATTAATCAATTCTCAACACCATCTTGATATGGTTCACTGTGACTCCTACATTCTTTCCAATAAAGTGCACATTCAAGTCAAGTTCAGGTAAAATGAATGACCACCATTAGAGGAAGGATTATTTAGTTTCAGTTACTAATTAAGCATTAAGCAGTGCAAACATTCCTCTGGAAAAAGTGGACAAATATTCTCAGTTTTCCAACAGGCATGTAAAAAATGGAGAAGTAATTCCAGTATTAAGTCAACTTAGATAGATAGATAGAACTTTATTAATCCCCAGGTGGAAATTTGCCTTTTTACAGAAAAAAAGTAAATACAGTGATCCCTCGCTTTATCGCGCTTCGCCTTTCGCGGCTTCACTCCATCGCGCATTTTATATGTAAGCATATTTAAATATATATCGCAGATTTTTTGCTGGTTCGCGGATTTCTGCGGACAATGGGTCTTTTAATTTCTGGTACATGCTTCCTCAGTTGGTTTGCCCAGTTGATTTCATACAAGGGACGCTATTAGCAGATGGCTGAGAAGCTACCCAGCATACTTTTCTCTCTCTCTTGCGCTGACTTTCTCTGATCCTGACGTAGGGGGATTGAGCAGGGGGGCTGTTCGCACACCTAGACTATACGGACGCTCGTCTGAAAATGCTGAAAGATTATCTTCACGTTGCTATCTTTTGTGCAGCTGCTTCCTGAAACGACATGCTGCACGGTGCTTCGCATACTTAAAAGCTCGAAGGGCACGTATTGATTTTTGCATGTTTGTTTTTCTCTGTCTCTCTCTATCTCTCTCTCTCTCTCTCTCTCTCTCTCTCTCTCTCCCTGCTCCTGACGGAGGGGGTGTGAGCTGCCGCCTTCAACAGCTTTGTGCCGCGGTGCTTCGCATACTTAAAAGCCAAACAGCCCTATTGATTTGTTTGCTCTTCTCTATCTCTCTGACATCTGCTCCTGACGGGCAATCCTTTGAAGAGGAAAATATGTTTGCATTCTTTTAATTGTGAGACGGAACTGTCATCTCTGTCTTGTCATGGAGCACAGTTTAAACTTTTGAAAAAGAGACAAATGTTTGTTTGCAGTGTTTCAATAACGTTCCTGTCTCTCTACAACCTCCTGTGTTTCTGCGCAAATCTGTGACCCAAGCATGACAATATAAAAATAACCATATAAACATATGGTTTCTACTTCGCGGATTTTCTTATTTTGCGGGTGGCTCTGGAACGCAACCCCCGCGATGGAGGAGGATTACTGTAAATATATAAATAGGAATATAAATATATGGTCTAAACACACACCAGAATGAATAAAAAGTGTCAGTGAGGCATATTACTGCTGGTATAAAGGAGCCCCAGCAGTGTTTCTTGACACAGTTATGTGAATAATTCATTGGCTGTAAGTTCTCATTGTACTTACAATGTATAGCAAGTTGTAGTTCATAATGACACTCACTTTTGTTTAGATTTTCTCTGTTGCTAGAAGTTTGCAAGAAGTTTTGAATACCTATGGCTTGATTTGAAACACAACTTAAAATGCCTTCTATAACAATTTTACTTTTTAAAATTTTATGATCTCTGAAGTTAAGATTAAATTAATTTCAAAAATGATTCCCCTTAAAAACAGTTTCACTGAAATAAATTTAACATGTTCATGTGTGTTACCAATAAATAACAAAACACTCAAAAAAATACATTTAATTAAAAATTAATTAAAATAAAAACTCACCCCTTCATAAACATGTTGCAATTCTTGTTGGGATACTGTTTACCATTTTTTAAGCCTTGTTTGTTAAAGTAAAAATAAATATTTCTATTGCATTATTTTTATTCTGCTCTGCAATATTCTATCACTTATCAAACTACTAAAACTGAATAACAGTAGACATTGATTCAGCTTCTTCCAGGCAATGTTTACATAAATCATACAGCTCACTCTGCAGAAGCATATAACATCTCTAACTTTTTACAGTGTAGTATTTGAGAAGGAGACAATGTCAGGGTTGCAGACTGGATATCCTATTTAAATAGAGGCGGGTTTCTGCAGTATATTGACACAAATCTTTAGAAAAATGAAATGAACCATTAGTTCAACACAAAAGAAGGTTTCTCAGTCAGAAAAATAGCTTTTTTTGCAGGAGGTTCCGTACTCTTCAGAAGCTAGTTCTGAAATGAATGCCGACTTATGGTGATCGTGTTCCTTAAATAGTCAAAGGACCACAAGGGGCACCCCTAATGAGAGCATGATGTAGTGTTCTTCTGAGTTTTCCACCTGCATTTTAGAGGAAAAGAGGAAAAGGAAAGTTACTGACTTGTGTCACACGCTTGTCCTTAACTGCTAAGCTTACCTGGTTACATCTAGTAAAATCTGCCCTATGCTTTATACAGTATGTCTGACAATAGCTAACACTAAAGCCATTCAGTTCACACAAGACAAATGAATAGGGCCATATGACACATTCAGTTAATTTCAATTTCTTTAAAAGGGCTAAACTATTTTTTGTAAAAGTCTGCAACTATCTATTTTGTTTTTTTCCAATAAACTATATGATTGGAGTATCATTTTAAAAAATGATCTCTCATTATTAAAACATTCTGGGTGTCAAGAAACTTGCATTGTTTTACAATAGTTTCTTAGTTTGAACCAGTGTTGTAGTGTATTTAAGTATATGTTGAGAATATTTCTATTTTAATTAATTTTCGGTGTACTTATTTCAGTACATTTTCCAATGCAAAAAGTTCCATATATTTTCCTAGACAAATTTGTCATTGCAATATTAAAGAAGAAAACAAAAAGGCTACATAACTACAATGTTTTGCTCAGTCAATTATATAAAATATGATCATCCCTTATTTTTCAAATGGGCACTGCTTGTGCTAACACCCAATCATCATCATTCCAAGTACACCTCACTGCAGACCATGGAAAAGGACAGAGCTGAATGCTGGTGAAGCAGTCTGAGTCTCAGTTTTTCTCAGAGCAGATGCTGAAGTTACAGTACGTGTAGCTCTCACTGCTGGATATTGAAGGCATGCAGTCCCAGACCCAGTTTGTTATTTCCATGTCTGATGCTGCAATCATCAGACACTGTCCTCACTACAGCCTGATATATGGGGTGGGGCTGGTACTAAGCACGTTCACGTGCTGTAGTTCATTCACCTTGTCAAGTGTGCTCCTAACATGTCTTCTCAAATTACCTTGGGCATGGCAGCTCTAAAACAGATCATGAAAAATTTGGAAAAGCCCAACAAAAACTGAAAGGCCATATGAAACTAGAAGTGGGAAAATCTAGGTAAAGTGTTTTATTAAACATTATTTAATAAGGGTCAATAAGTTATTAGGGTTTGTTTTGATGATTTGTGTTAATAATAATCTACGTCTAACAATTTTCATATAGTTGTAGGTATTAGTATATAACTTGCTTGTAAATTCACTTTACAATGGGCATTTCAGGAACAGATTAACTCCTTCTTAAAGTGGAGGAAGACTGCATGTGTCCCTATTAGGATCTTCTCCATGGAATTAGGATGAAACTATTAAGATATCCACTTGTGCTTCAAGTTACAGTTATTTGGCTCATACTTTAAAGATTGTACTGTGACTCACATGCAGAAAGAATGTCTGAATTATTTCAAGTTTATAATAACTTTTCTTCACTCTATATAAAACATGGAGAGATCATTGCTCAACAACATTTTTAATTTAGGGTTTTGGCTTTAAATTTTGGAACTGATATCTTATTAGGCTCTGTTATACCAATTTGTTCTCTGACTTTGACTTATCCTTACCTTTTAACCTATTCCATCTCCTTTTACGTTTCCATAATACTATCATTTTCTATGAGCACCTCCACATCCTGCCAGTTTCTTTCTCCCTAAAATTATCAACATTACCAATGAAAGCCTTTAAAAACGTTTATTAAATAAAAATCCAACATTAACTTTGTTGGGCTTCCAAATGCAGACTCCAAATTCTCGGGTATACGTAATAACCTTTACAAAGAGATTTACATTTGTTTTTTAGGGTAACCATCATTTCATCCACAGTACTCATCATTTGTTCCAGGCCTTCAATATGGGATGTTAGCATACATTTCACATTATCACATCATCAAGACAGTTAATTTCATTCCTCATTAATTTTCTTCATTTCATTTTCCCACTACTATTTTTGGCCATTTTCACCAACATACGCTTATAGTATTCATACTGCTTACTTGAACATATCATTTCATCCTTCATTTCCTGCTGAATGTTGCTAACATTCTATGAGAATATGATTATTAGTGTCCTTAAATCCAGAGCATTTTCCACGTATTCTTTTCAGCAGTGTTTAGAAAAATGTCCTGATTTTGTTTTACTCAGTGTTTGAATCGTTGCTACTAGTTTGTTTGTTTGAATTGTTGCTTCTAGTTTTACTTTTGTCTGTCTAGTGGCACAAGAATAATAAGCTAATGGGGTTACTTCAGTACCTGACAGATCATGGCCAGCATCTTCCCTCCTCTTTTCCACAGCAGCCTGTATCAACCCATATCACTTTATCAACTGTAGTGGTGGTGTTGCACATTAAAGGTTGGGGTTGAGAGGGAGAGAGCTCAGCTTATGTCATTACAAAGCGCTCTTGTTGTAAAGTTCAGAAGTTGTATCTACACGGCTGAGGAGTTCTCACATTAGCTCACACTGTAAGGAGATTGCTTCAGACATTGTGGCTTACCACCAGGAGTTGACCACTGTAAACTGTGATTATTCGTAGTGTGACTCTTTTTCCATTTTTCTGTGGTGGAAATCTGCGCCACCACCAACTGATCAAGGCACCATGGGGTCCTTACAATGATGGGTAGAAGGCCAGATGTCCAACATGACCATAATCATCTAATTTTGCCATGTGAAGCCTGAAAACCACGACGACTGATTTAGATCATTTATGTTGGATAGAATGCCTAGTGGGGGCTGGGTGGTCTCGTGCCCTCAGAACCCCTGCAGATTTTTTTTTCTCCAGCCCTCTGGAGTTTTTTTTTCTTTTTTTTCTGTCCTCCTGGCCATCGGACCTTACTTTACTCTTTGTTATTTAGTATTGCCTAATCTTATTTTTATATTCTTCATCTTGTAAAGCACTTTAAGCTACATAAATATGCTATATAAATAAATGTTGTTGTTGTTGATAATACATTAACTTATCCTTCTGTTGTTGTTCCTCTGTCACTTTCTTTTTTTAAAACTTGATTTTTTGGTAACATATGTAAGGAGAAAGCCACACAATGTGAGTGTTTTGGGGAAGCTTGTGGTCAACCCCATATAACTGAAAAATGATTTTGAAAGAAAACGTGTAAAATGCAAAACGAGTCTTCTCTGTAGTTGAAATGAGATCATTATTACACCAAATCACTTCTGGACTCACCATTACCATTGTCCAAGCCTTTAAGCTGTCTCCCTTCTGCATGAGCATGACAGTACAGTATTATGTTCTGAGATAGGTAGAGGCTTACCAAGGATCTTTCATGCAGGGAACTCGGAAATTAAAACACAGTTAAAAGCACTGCCATCAGTGGAGAGGTGGCCTCAAAATCCCTGTTTCATAATGGATAAGACCAATTAGATGTTTTTAAGTATTTTTTACTTTACTTAGGAGTTTTATCAATTAAACTGTGTTTAGTATGAATGGCACATGCTGTTAAAGGTAAAAATGTAAAGGTTGGTTGCTTCATTCATTGGAATAGCTAACTTGCATATAAGCAACATCAAAATGATGAATGCACAGTATATTTCACATTTTATTATTTTTCAAGCACAATAAATTGAAAATCAAATTTCCAAAAAGCACTGGGTTACTTTTGTTTATTGTTTTAATAATGATACTGTATATATCCATCTGTTATTAGATTACCTTCTTTGCAGTATAAAATTACACAATACAAAAGTATACACTAAGCCTGTTCTTTAGGGTATAGAGCATTGGGGAATTTCTACATATGTTTAGTGTATATTTTAGAAATCTGGTGAACCTCTTCTCAGATAATATGAACTACCTTAGTGGCTTGTTTTAAGGCTGAGCGTATTTCACTGGCATGTTATTTTAACTGTTATTGTGCTTTATTTAGCAGATGCCTTTCCCTTAGGCAGCTTAAACAAAATTGGAATAGATACAACATGTTTGAGTGCCTGGTAAAAATCTGGACTTTCCTTGTAATTAAAAGTCATCACTGTCTAATGGAATGTATTTGTGTGTGCATTGCATTTAATAGCACAGCACAGTTGCATTCAAGTCACATTATTCTACAAACAGAATTGAGTGGAGATCCAAATGATATCACATGGCACTTGCCCAGCTTTATTGTTTGCTGTCAGAATCCCTATCTACCCTTGAAAAGAAAAAAAAAACATACACATGTATAACGAATAATTATTTTTGTGAGGTTTGTGCCAGGTTTGGTACTTGCCATTCAGCTCAGCACTCTAAGTTGTGTTGTGCTCGGTATAGATACCTGTAGTGGTCTTATCATTTTATATGCCAATTAAGGCATATAAAAAGCTTAAGCTGTTCAACAATTTTAATTTGCACAACTGAATTCTGCCTGTTGGAATATTCAAATTAAAGAAAGCTGCCATTCATTTGCTCCTCTCCTTTAACAAAAATGCATCTATATTATATAACGTGGCATTTTGCATGTATGGTAATTTAGTCGGAAATACCGTGTAAAGCTGTAATGCTAAGCTGTGACACAGTCATGGATTTTTAATTTATTCCTCCTCCCTTCATTCCATTTTTAGTCAGGTCAAAATAAAACGTATGAAATGAAGATACTGTATAAGCAATATTTCTTCATTCTTGGGGTAAAGAGAATTGTGTGCATCTTAACATCAGTAAAACCAAGAAACTGGTTATTAACTTTGGCGACACCAATGAACCTCTGTGTTCAGAAGTGGGCGTAGAGGTGGTGTGCCTCTACAAGTATTTGGGGGCCTGCTTCAATGACAGGTTGGACTGGTCTCATAATATAGAGGAGCAACAAAAGAAAGGGTATAGCTGACTCTTTTTTTTGCTCAATTATGGGATGCACTCTGGACCCCCTGGAGTTAGTAGCAAATGAAAGAATTAAAGCACAACTGAGTTCCATTATGAGCAATCCTGCACATCCTCTCTCTAACACACTATCACCGAGTACTTTCAGCAAAAGTGTGTCAAGAAACACTACTGGACTTCCTTAATACAAACCGCAATATGCTCATATAATGCCACCCTGTGACTGGGACTGCCAAGCCAAAACTTTTCTTTCTTTTTAAATTTTCTTCCTTTTTAGTCATTCTGGTGTGCATTTAGACCATAGTGTGTGTATAAATATTTACATATCTATCTATTTATGCATTTATTTATTTAACAACCTTCTGTGAAATGCCAATTTTCCCCCTAGAGACAAATAAAGTTCTCTCTGTCTCATATGTGCATAGCTACTGGTGCTTCTTCCACATTGTCTTTGCCCCACCTAAGCTTTCCAGTGATTTGGCTTTTTAGAAAGTGCACAAAGATGAGCAGATTTGCCTGTCCACTTTATACAAAATTAAAAGTTTTCTGCTTAAATTAAACACGTTTTTAATCTTATTTCATTGATTTGATCTTCTAAAGAAAAAAATAGCAACTAATTCTGTGGAAGCATTTTTTGCCCTTGAACATTGTTCGCTTAAACATTGTGCAAAAATGTAAAAAAAAAAAAAAAAAAAAAAAAAAAAAAAAGATCATTTAACTTACCTGGTATGATTACAAACAGAAGGAGAAGTGAGATGGTGTGATAGAAGTTTGTGTAAGCACTTCATGTGACATCTTGTTCCCTGCTCTACAGTGGTTGTATTGGCAATCACTTTTACCATCAGGAGTAACTACTGAATAAGTAACAGAAGAAAAGATACTAGTTGAAATAGCCTATTTTCATTAATTAGTAATTAACATTGCAAAGAAAGTTATGAAGAGTTGATATTGGGTTAGGGTTAGAGTTGAGATGAAGAGTTTCAAAATTTCCTAGTGCTTTTAACACTAGAATTACCAGAGCCTACGAAAAAACTCGTAGATCCGTCCCACCTTAAATCGCTTCTTAAATCCGTTCGCACCTCTCCACCAGCGTCTTTTGTCTTGTAAATATGCAGATAAAGACAAGCTGCAAGCAGCCGGCTATTCCATCCCCCCACCGACTTAGAATGTGCACGAACTTCTCCCAGCTCATGCCTTGATTGATTATCTGGGAGTGAAGTGGAGTTTTAGAGTGGAAATAATAGATTGTTATTTGGAACACACACATTTCATGTGTGTTCCGTTTCTACTGTAATCTGTGTAATCACATTTTTAAAACAGAAACGTTTTTCATATTTTAGTAGTAAATGACAAAATGTAGGCATAAACTATATAATGTATGAAGCCTGAAGTCCAAATATAAAAGAAACACTTTCAAAAAAGGTACAAATATAACAGACCAAGTGCGCTTTTATTCAAAAATATAACTGCAGAAAAAAAAGCCGCCTTAGTGTGCGACATTGACACACATTTCCTATGACTGTCGCCGTGGCGCAACAGAATCAGTTGCTAACTGGGAATTAAAAGGTCACAAGTTCGATCCTGCACGACTCCCTTTTGAGAAGTGAGGTGCTCTTATTCATACTATTTTAGAATAAAAACATACATTTGATTTCAGTCTGTAACAGCTGGTGTAATTTATGATACTTGTAAAGGTTAGCTTTGTTTTTTTTTTATTCACTTTTCATTCTCTCAGTCACGTTCAGGATCCCCCCCCCCCCCCATTTGAAACTGCAGTTTTCACATAAAGACGCGCTATAGCTCTGCATTGTACTTGTGACTGCATTCTTGTACCAATGCTTGCGAACTGAAGTGGCTGCGTGCATTTTTCGTGGCATTACACGTTTATTTTTTGTATCTAAATGGTGCCATCTTTTACCTTTATGCCTGGTGCAGCTGCGCTGTTCTTATGTTGGACTGGACGTTTCTTGTGGGGAGGGCTTCTGTTCTCTTTCTCTGATATAGAATCCTCATCTGGGCTCTCCTCTGTGTCTGTCTCGTCATCTTCCTCGATATCAAAAATAAGTTCCTCGCCACCGTCTGAGTCGCAATCATCCATTTCTTGCAGCAGAGCCAAAGCCTCCGAAGAGGACAACCTCCTCTTTCGTGACAGAGCTGTGGCCATTGCGGTGTCTGTTTGCTCAAAATAATAATCAAGCACAACTGATTCACCTATGTTTGTGTGTCAGGTTTTATCTCGCCACATCAGAGAATTCCAAATCTGATAATTCCCTGTAATTTGCAGCTCTATTCATTATCTCAAAACACAACTCACATTCACAGTAATTCCCAGTTATGTCCACCACTCGCACCCACGCCCACAACCATACAGAACTGATTCCACATCAGAGAATTTCCAGTTTCAGCATAAATTCACACCTGATCTGACGTTGTTCGTTTTCAAATAATATTGCATTAGTGCGATGATGTTTTCACACATATTGTCTCTTTCTTTCAGGTGTGTAATAGAAACTACAGCATAGACAGAAGTGTGTACATTGTAACAGGTACACACGTTGTAAATGTAAGAAAGACGATCCTTGCGTGTATGTGAACTGTTAACATTTGAATCTGATGATTGCATATAGCGCTGTCTTATTCAGTGCGCTTATTCAGTGCGTGCAAGAACATGCAGGTCGCCAGTTGCTGTGTGCTACAACATGCTACAACAAAAGAAAGAGACAAATATATGTGACGTTTTGAAGAAATCATTTTATGACGCGAATAGTACCAATCAGAAAACATCGTCAAAGTAATGCAATATTACTTGAAAATGATCAGCGTCAGATTGGGTGTGAATTTATACTGGCGTTGTTTGAGTCAGATCAGAAGCTGAATAAGCTGAATAAGCTCCTGTTCTGACTCTAAGTAAAAAAGCATGAATTAATCAACAGAAATAACCGCAATCAACATTTTAAACTTAACGATTTACAGTGCATACCAATTTATAAATTTTATGTCTGTTTGAGGTTACAAAGAAAAAAAAACACTTCCTCCCCAGCGGGGAATTGAACTCGGGTCTCTAAGGCACAGCAGGACTGCTGTGCTCTGAGTTTGCGAATCTTAGTGTTATGCCACAGAAGGTGTTGTATCATCCTTGAACCTTATGTGAAAGTGTTTATTTCATGTTTGGATGTCAGGCTTCACACATTCTATAGTTTATGCCTACATTGTGTAACATTTATTACTAAAATATGAAAAAGTTTCTGTTTTAACAATGTGTTTACACAGATTACTGTAGAAACGGAACACACATGAAATGCGTGTGTTCCAAATAATGATCTATTATTTCCACTGTAAAACTCTAGCAGTTCAGTCACTCCCAGAAAATCAAACAAGGCATGAGCTGGGAAAACTTAGTGAACGTTCTGCGACGGTGGGGGATGGAATAGCCGGCTGTTGGCTGCTCGTCTTAATCGGCACATTTAAAGACAAAAGACGCTGGTGGAGAGGTGAGAACGGTTTTAAGTTGGGCCGGATCTACAAGTTTTTTCGTAGACTCTGGTAATTCTAGTGTTAAATTGGAGTTTTTTCAGTCTCAAAAAAGTGAATAGCATACTCCATTTGAGATGTCTCAAAGAAAATCACACTTTCCTGAACCTTTTTGTAAAGAATAATTGCACCAAATTTAAATTAAATCAAATTGATTCATGCAGAGAAACAGGCATAATGAAAACAGAAAGTAATTTTCACATTTTATGACAAAGCACCTAAAATATCAATACCAATGAAGGCAAGTGTTATGACCAAAGGAAGTGTTACACAAATGTCCGTGTGTGTAGTAATTCTGTGTTTATATCCATCAAGGTCTAATTTATCTTTGGCTTTGCTGCTTTGGGCTAGTTTTTACTATGGCTAATATTTTTTATCATTATGACATTGTGAAGTCTTTAGCTTTTTTAGTTTTATTGGTGATTGCTATCATGTTGTTGATAGTAAAGATATTCAAATGCTAGTCATGTTCACCAGTATTCTGATGTGTGACATCTTTCAACATACCTAAAACAAAAATTCATCAACATATTGGACTGATTATAAAAAATTTTGAGTGAAGAATATTTTGTAGGGACTTAGAATTATAGCCTTGATTTTTGGATAATGTTTTGTGGTTTTGGCACTTTTGCAGTTTTTCAGCAAATTTTTTTCAACTATTTTTTCAGTCCCATTCATTGATTGTTATTTTCCCAGTCCATATAATTTAATTTCCCTGTGACTGTTCCTGTACCAAAAATCATAACAATATAGAAAGAATTAATTGAGTGGCACACATTTTTGGGGCAGTACAGATGGGAAGAGGGACATTGCCAGAGTGGAAACATTAAAGATTAGTAGGTCATTAATCAATGTCACTAAATTGAGATTGATAACCAGAAAGTGCAAAAGATAATAAAAATTCAGTAGATTTTATACAAATTAGTTTCTTTATTTTACAACAAATGTATTTAAACCTTGCAGCCATCTTTAATAACATGGCCTCAATGATGCTAGTGTGGAGAATTACTCACGTACAGAATGAAATCAAAGGCTTCTTCTTTTTGGGTGCATACACCATCAGCATGGCACTTTCAGATCTACACACTAGCATTGCGAATTGCTCACATACTAAAGTAACTATAGCTTCAGGTGGTAGTCCCATTTTACTTATGGTGCTAAGCAGAGTTGCATTGTGGTGCAGCAGTCGGTTAGCCAGTGAAAGCGCTGTGAAAAAGCTCTCTGTTGTTACGGTCCTGCCTTTGTCCAGTCTGATAGCGGTCAAGGGACATTGCATCTTTGATTGCCAGTACAACAAATAACTCTGACCAGGTATCAAGCACAGTACCAACTGTGGTCATCACTGCTCTTGTGAAAAGAATGTAGATAAAGGGCATCAACTAAGATAGGGAGAGGCAAGTTTGTTGTATCACATGAACGTCACTGGGACAATAAAACTGAACAATAAAAATAAGCGCTAACTTACAAGTAGCTAAGATGTACACCAGATGTTACATACTCAAATCAAATGTATGTTTTTATTATATTATAGTAATAATAATAATAGCAGCTCACTACTCAAATTACGGAGCACGGGGTCTCAAACCGGCAACCTTTTGGTTATAAGGCAGCAGTTCTTATTTCTGCGTCATCTAAGAATACGTATTAGCTTTCTGTCGATTGACATTTGAGCTTAGGTTTGTAACTCATTGGCAGCAACATTTTTACTTTGGTTATATTCTTTAATAAAAGCGCACATATTTATTTGATATAATGTCTTCACACATTATACACTTTACGTCATTATTGGTATAGCATGGAAAAAGTTTCTGTTTTAGGTATGTGTTTAGCATTTCTTGCCTCGCATTTCCTTTTATCCTACACTTACTCAGATCTTTGTAGACACAGAACATATATGAAATGCATGTATTCCAAATAATGATATACTGTATTATTTACCCTATGCAACTCCAGGCACCTTACATGCAGATAAGGAGCTTTGGCTTGAGCTGGAAGAGCTTTTTGCCTGTATTGTGCTCCGTCATGGGGGTGCAGGATAGCAGGCTGCTTGGTGCTTGTGCCGATCGACACATTTGCAAAACAAAAGACACTGATGGTGAGGTGTGAAGGAATTTAAGGTGGGCTGGGATTCTGAGTTTTTTCATGGGCTCTAGGGATTCTAGTGTTAAGGGCTATAGACAAGGGTGGAACAAAATCCCCTTCTCTAGACAAGAAATGAATCTCTAGGATTCTACATGTACCACTTTAGTTAAACACCCATGTCACTTCATTATAGTTGTTCTTTTTGTTCTTACTAATTCTCTGATAAGTACAACTTTTTTGGACTGCTGTTTTTCCTGTAGTTTAGAAATAGTAAATGACATGCAGTATGCTGCCTCTTAAGTTTAAAGATGTTTGCTTGTAGAGATCTCTTCTGAGTCATTCATCTTTTTTAATATTTATTATTGGACTTACACTTTTCTGGATATGTGTCTTTCATACTTCATTTGAGTATACAGTATTGTTTTGCTTGTTGATATAGAAAACTTTGTTTGATTCCAATTTTGTTTATGATTTATGTCTTTCAAGATAATATCCATATTTATCAATTCTGAAAGCAACAATTATTTTCCAGAAAAGTTCTGACACACACACAACATAACTTGCTACTCAGCAGGGGATAAACATTTACTGTTTCTGCACCTGTACACTGTTTCTTCGATTGAGGCATCAAAGACTAAAATGAGCAGAAAAAGCACAGAACTGTTTTGACCTGTTACCTAGTAATGGGTTGAAGCTACTTATGCATCACACAGGATTCAAACCATTGGCAGAGGCACATGATTGTTTAAGACATTAAAGCCACTTTGAGCTAGACAGGTAGCCCAAGGATGTAACCATTTCTTTGTACCACAATCCTCAGGTTTCAAGCTTTGCCGTTGCTACATTCTAGATTGTTAATTTCCAACTTAATTTTTGTCACAGTGATGTACAAAATGCCCTATATATATATATATATATATATATATATATATATATATATACAGTGATGTGAAAAACTATTTGCCCCCTTCCTGATTTCTTATTCTTTTGCATGTTTGTCACACAAAATGTTTCTGATCATCAAACACATTTAACCATTAGTCAAATATAACACAAGTAAACACAAAATGCAGTTTTTAAATGATGGTTTTTATTATTTAGGGAGAAAAAAAATCCAAACCTACATGGCCCTGTGTGAAAAAGTAATTGCCCCCTTGTTAAAAAATAACCTAACTGTGGTGTATCACACCTGAGTTCAATTTCTGTAGCCACCCCCAGGCCTGATTACTGCCACACCTGTTTCAATCAAGAAATCACTTAAATAGGAGCTGCCTGACACAGAGAAGTAGACCAAAAGCACCTCAAAAGCCAGACATCATGCCAAGATCCAAAGAAATTCAGGAACAAATGAGAACAGAAGTAATTGAGATCTATCAGTCTGGTAAAGGTTATAAAGCCATTTCTAAAGCTTTGGGACTCCAGCGAACCACAGTGAGAGCCATTATCCACAAATGGCAAAAACATGGAACAGTGGTGAACATTCCCAGGAGTGGCCGGCCGACCAAAATTACCCCAAGAGCGCAGAGACGACTCATCCAAGAGGTCACAAAAGACCCCAGGACAACGTCTAAAGAACTGCAGGCCTCACTTGCCTCAATTAAGGTCAGTGTTCACGACTCCACCATAAGAAAGAGACTGGGCAAAAACGGCCTGCATGGCAGATTTCCAAGACGCAAACCACTGTTAAGCAAAAAGAACATTAGGGCTCGTCTCAATTTTGCTAAGAAACATCTCAATGATTGCCAAGACTTTTGGGAAAATACCTTGTGGACTGATGAGTCAAAAGTTGAACTTTTTGGAAGGCAAATGTCCTGTTACATCTGGCGTAAAAGGAACACAGCATTTCAGAAAAAGAACATCATACCAACAGTAAAATATGGTGGTGGTAGTGTGATGGTCTGGGGTTGTTTTGCTGCTTCAGGACCTGGAAGGCTTGCTGTGATAGATGGAACCATGAATTCTACTGTCTACCAAAAAATCCTGAAGGAGAATGTCCGGCCATCTGTTCGTCAACTCAAGCTGAAGCGATCTTGGGTGCTGCAACAGGACAATGACCCAAAACACACCAGCAAATCCACCTCTGAATGGCTGAAGAAAAACAAAATGAAGACTTTGGAGTGGCCTAGTCAAAGTCCTGACCTGAATCCAATTGAGATGCTATGGCATGACCTTAAAAAGGCGGTTCATGCTAGAAAACCCTCAAATAAAGCTGAATTACAACAATTTTGCAAAGATGAGTGGGCCAAAATTCCTCCAGAGCGCTGTGAAAGTTATCGCAAATGCTTGATTGCAGTTATTGCTGCTAAGGGTGGCCCAACCAGTTATTAGGTTCAGGGGGCAATTACTTTTTCACACAGGGCCATGTAGGTTTGGATTTTTTTTCCTCCCTAAATAATAAAAACCACCATTTACAAACTGCATTTTGTGTTTACTTGTGTTATATTTGACTAATGGTTAAATGTGTTTGATGATCAGAAACATTTTGTGTGACAAACATGCAAAAGAATAAGAAATCAGGAAGGGGGCAAATAGTTTTTCACACCACTGTATATACACACAGTATGTACAGGTGTAAGTCTGTTACAACGAAATTTTCATTGCAACTAAGTATTTTTACGGTCCCAACAGTTTCTCCATAAGACAGTCTATAAAAATCTCATTACTGCAAAATACTTTCAGCAGATACTTTTGTTACAATGAAGTGCCCAAAAGACCTTGAAATCCCTGAATGAATCATCCACAGAACAGTTAGTTCTGTGGTTGCAGTTCAGTTATGCACAACAATCCCCAATAAGAAAGATTGTAAATTTTTCTCTTTCTTCAAACTGTTTTTTTGCTGTGTTTGTTTTCTGTGGTTTTCAGAGATACATTTTGCTTATTGCTTGTCAACATTTGAAAAACATCAATTGGAATTTAACCTCATTGTCACCCTCCTATAGAAATGGTATAAATGAAAAAATGACAATAGTTCACATTAAAAAAAAACTTGAAATTTTGGCGGCTCTTGATTCTGGCAAAAAGAAAAAAGACATTGCCAGTGAATTTGGAATTTCACTGTTGACACAGTCAACTTTCTTGAAAGACTGAGCAAAAATAAAAGAAAAAGCTTGGGTTGCAAACCTTAGGGCTCAGCGCAAACATATGTGAACTGCTGCATTTGAAGATGTCAAAAAAACAGTTTTTATGTGGTTCAGTGATGTTCGTTCAAGAAACATTCCTATTAGTGGGCCTCTCATTCAAGAAAAAGCAAAGTCACTGTATATCTCCTTGGTCCACAAAGATTATACTGCCAGCTTTGGTTGGCTAATTCGCTTTGTTTTGGAATTGCAGTCTGTGGAGAGAAATCTGCAGTTCCAATTGAAAAAGCAAACAAATGGCGTGCAGGTGAAATCAGGAAAATCATTTCAGCCTATGAGCCTGAAGACATCTACAGTGCTGATGAGACTGGAATCTTCTAGCAGCTGTTACCGCATTGCACTTTAGCACTCAAAGGTGATCCATGCCGAGGAGGAAAAAAATCTAAACAAAGGTTGACAGCTCTACTTTGCTGGCAGCCACAAAGTTATTCTTCTCATCATTGGCAAGTCGACCAATCCTCGGTGTTTTAAAGTTCATTACATTCCTTCCCTATGAATATAAAGCAAACCAGCAAGCTTGGATGATTCAAGATGTTTTGGGAAACTGGCTGCAACAAGGATATTGTGATGTGTGAGTCATTGTCTTGCACCCCAAAACACAAGGCTGGGTCTCAGTACTTTAGCAAAACCAGCTTTATTCAGTTTGAAAACATGAACAGCACGGTTATTTATTGTAATGGGATCTACCACTCTCCTATACACAGACACAGCAGTCAGGCAGGGTTGTGGCCAGGTTAGTGGCCAATTAATACTGTTCCCTGCATTTATAATGTTCCTTGCATCACCAATCGATGACAGGCACTTATAGTGCGACCACAATCAGCTCGGATTTGCTTACGTGGCGGACAATGGACAAGCAATCTTCCATAGATGCAGCAATTTCGCACTTTGGTGTGTCATCCCATTTGTCCCAAAACAGTTCAGAAACCTCACAATATGAAGAAGAAGAAAAGTAAGATTCTGCTTCTGATTGATAACTGTGCTGCCCACATCATGCTTCCACATTTAGATAATGTTCGCGTTGAGCTCCTCCCACCCAATTGCACAGCAGTGCTTCAGCCATTGGATTTGGGCATCTTTCACACCCTAAATGAGTATTATCACAAGGAAATGCTGAGAAAAATTCTTGTCAGCATTAGTTGTAGACAGGAAGAAATGAAAAATAACATGAAATAAGCTATTGAAATGATTACAGATGCCTGGATGCAAGTTAAAGAAAGCTCTATAGCGACAAATACAGAATCTCATTACTATGAAATTCTCATTACAATGAAATATTTTTAGGTCCCTGGCACTTCATTGTAATGGAATATGACCTGAATATACTATATATATATATATATATATATATATATATATATATATATATATATATATATATATATATAGTAAGAAAGGCGCTATATAGACCCCTGACCCGACACCGATGGACAGGGAGGCACGTATAAAAACCAAGAAAACTTTTATTGTTCTTCACCTGTGGGGCATGTTATCCTCATAATCCCCACAGGCACAACACAGTCCCAAGTGTACAAGCAAGCACTTCAAAAACACACAACACACTTCTCTCTTCTGGCACCACCACTCCTCTAAGCTTTGTCCTCACCCACCCGACTCTGGCAAATGAGTGGTGGTGGCTGGCTCCTTTTATTAGGCACCTGGAAGTGCTCTAGGTGCTTGATTGCCGACATCTGGCTGCACTTCCTGGTGTGGCGATACTAGTGCCCCAAAGGGGCTAGCAGCTCCTGCTGCAGCACCCCCTGGCGGCGCCTGCAGAACCCAACAGGACTGCACCAAACTCCAACTCCCATGAAGCCCTGCAGGAGTCCAAGGCACAGCTGCAACCCAGGGAGGCTGCCATCTGGCATCCAGGGGGAGATATTGTGTTTCCCATGCTTGCTCCCCTGGAAAATATGCTGTAGGGGCGTCCCGGCCAGGCATGGGCCCCAGCCATCTGTCACAATATACTGTATATATAAAAATATATATATATATATATTTTTCAGCTTCTGATACGCATGTGAAGAAGCATATTACCTTAAATTAGTTATTTCACATTTGCAAGAAAAGGCATCAGTGTATACAACTGAATTTTGAAGATCAGAGACATTGAGTGGAGCTTCCAAACTTTCATTAACAATTTTCAGGAATGATCTGTTACTAAAATACAAAATGTATCAGGATGCTGTGCACTACACTTTGGATTTACGTGTTTGCAATTACAGCTACAGATTTGTAGTTAGGAAAGCCCACACTGTGGTGAAACTACAGACACAAACATTTTTTCACTTCCTAAAATCTCCAGAAAGAACTCATATTGTGTGGGTGCACCAGAAGTGCAAAACAGAAAACCCAGTAAAGGTCTCAGTGAACTCTAAGGGGAACTAACATGATTAATGTTGAAAGCTATTTTTTAAATGTTAGGTCCATATCATGGCTTCAGCAGTGTTATCTGAGGATGCACTGCCTCAGTGTTTAATGCCAGCTAAGCTATTCTGTACTGAATGTCCCTATGTAGATTGTTTCTTCTGCTTAAATATGTAAGCACAGTGATCATTTATTATATAGAAAAGCTGACAAAAGCTCTGACATTTGTTATTGATAGCCAATAAAAAATATCTGACATAGCAAATTATATCATTAGTCTCTATTGTGAAATGAGATGTTTTATAAATATGATTGGTTAAACTTGAAATTCATTCTCGCTCAATTCAGTAAAATGACTTTTCCTATTGTTACTAGAATTGATTTTGACATACATTTATTGTGTTATTTCATTAATCTATTACAGTATCAGAGTATCATTAATGTATACCACATTTTGCTCTGCCCATATGTATTCAATGTTTTACATCTTTTTGACCTTTTCTTCATTCTTTACGGAATTTATGGGCTTATTGTTTTTGTCACTGATTTAGTAAACCATTAAAATCATTGCTTAAGTGCAGTTCTCATTTTGTGCTTTGGCCCCTTATTTACACTTCGTAATCAGGTATGCTCATTGACGGCAGTTATAGACAATCACTTATTGCCTGCAACTGGAACCTGGGTGATACAGCAGTGTAATACAGCAGGACAGTGCTCAGGGTTTGTCTTGTGGCCCTAAGGTTCCCTAACTCCACACTTCTCTGCTCTTCTTTTACCTTGCTGTGGCCTTCATTTATTAAATTTATCGTTTTCAAATTTTAGCTATTTTCTTGAGATCCTCTCCTTAATAATTTAAAATTACTAATCAAGATTAATGAAGTTGTGATTGGATTCCTTTGGTTTAGCCTTTTAAGTTTGTTTTGAAGTATTTCACAATCTTTAATTCTTTGCTAATTAAAGTTAAATTCTTCTCATTTAAATGGCTTTAGGTCTCTCTTATCCCCTTCTCTCTCTCCCTGTTTTTCAGTTGTTAACTAGTAATTATTATTTGATCAATTCAGATTTTCTTGCAAGTAATTAAGTTTCCTAATTCTTTGAGTTTCTAGAATTAAAATCTTGTTAAGTTCTGGAAATTGGTATTGATAATTATTGTTTACAATTGCTAAATTACCTTACACTTTTGTTAAGCGTTTCATGTTTAGGTTCTGTTACAATAGCTTTTTGTGGCTGTACCTTTGTTGTTAATTCAAATTGAATATATATTTTGTCATTAAGTTATGCTTTTTTTTCTTTGGTTATATTCTTGAATAAAAGCTGTCACACACGTGCACATGGGAGGCAGCTAAAGGGCTTGAGTAAGGGCAATTCCAAATCATACTGTGATGTGGCAAAGTGCACTGACTCTTTTTCTCCCTTTCCTGAAGACCATTCACGAGAGATTCCACCTGGCCCTCTTGACGTCACTTCCGGGTCCAAGCCAATGGAAGAAGACTTTGCCAGCTCCGGCCTCTGTGATTTCATGTCTGGGCTCGAGGCTATGGCTGAAGATCTTCATGAACCTGACCTTTTTGACCTCACTTCCTGTCTTCCCCTTTAAAAGCCTCCACCTTTTCCCTATTCCCTCAGTTCTGTTTTGGACTTGGTTTTGTGCACAGCAGTGCTGTCATTAATCTCGATTTGCAGCCAGGAAACCAAATACACGGGTGGCTGCCCCAAACCTTGCTATGGCTCTTTGTGGCTTTTGTGACAAAACTCATGTGTTTATTTGATATTTTGACTAAAGTCTTCACACATTATACAGTTCACGTCATTATTAGTATAACATGGAAAAAGTTTCTGCTTTAGGTATGTGTTCAGCATTTCTTGCATTTCTCACATTTCCTTTCATCGTACATTTACCCAGATCATTGTAGACACGGAACCCACATAAAATGCATGTATTCCAAATAATGATATACTGTATTATTTACCCTATACAACTCCAAGAACGTCAAACGCAGATAAGGAGCCTTGGCTTGAGCTGGGAGAACTTTTTACCGAGTTGAGCTCTGTCAAGGCAGGGGATGGGAAAGCTGACTGCTTGCTGCTTGTGCTGATCAACACATTTACAAAACAAAAGACGCTGATGGAGTGGAGCAAAGGGATTTAAGGTGGGCCGGGATTCCGAGTTTTATCGTAGACTTCAGGGATTCTAGTGTTAACAAGTTTCCAACTGTGTCCTTGTGTTCTTGTTGAACTCAATTTAAAGTAAGAGCCTGGATCTACTGTACTAATTCCTGTCAGAATTTTAAAATCTTCAAGCGTGTCACCTCTTGTGCTTGACACTTTGAACGCAAGATACAAATTAAGTTGTATCTCATTGAGTCTATCAAAAAGCTATACTATAAATGTAGCCAGCTTGCTGGTGAGCTTTGCTGCCACATCAGTTATCTGCTATAGTGCTGCCATCTAGTGGATAGCCAGTTTGCAGAAAATAGTAATATAAGTAGACAGCTCATAGTTATGTCGTTGTGAAAAAGGTACAAAACTGTTGATGTTTTGAAACATCCATCCATCCATCCATTGTCTCCCGCTTATCCGAGGTCGGGTCGCGGGGGCAGCAGCTTGAGCAGAGATGCCCAGACTTCCCTCTCCACGGCCACTTCTTCTAGCTCTTCCAGGAGAATCCCAAGGCGTTCCCAGGCCAGTCGAGAGACATAGTCCCTCCAACGTGTCCTGGGTCTTCCCCGGGGCCTCCTCCCAGTTAGACGTGCCCGGAACACCTCACCAGGGAGGCGTCCAGGAGGCATCCTGATCAGATGCCCGAGCCTCCTCATCTGACTCCTCTCGATGCGGAGGAGCAGCGGCTCTACTCTGAGCCCCTCCCAGACGACTGAGCTTCTCACCCTATCTTTAAGGGAGAGCCCAGACACTCTGCGGAGAAAACTCATTTCAGCCGCTTGTATTCGCGATCTCGTTCTTTCGGTCACTACCCATAGCTCATGACCATAGGTGAGGGTAGGAACATAGATCGACTGGTAAATTGAGAGCTTCGCCTTGCGGCTCAGCTCCTTTTTCACCACGACAGACCAATGCAGCGCCCGCATTACTGCGGATGCCGCACCGATCCGCCTGTCGATCTCACGCTCCATTCTTCCCTCACTCGTGAACAAGACCCCGAGATACTTGAACTCCTCCACTTGGGGCAGGATCTCGCTACCAACCCTGAGAGGGCACTCCACCCTTTTCCGGCTGAGGACCATGGTCTTGGATTTGGAGGTACTGATTCTCATCCCAGCCGCTTCACACTCGGCTGCGAACCGATCCAGAGAGAGCTGAAGATCACGGCCTGATGAAGCAAACAGGACAACATCATCTGCAAAAAGCAGTGACCCAATCCTGAGCCCACCAAACCGGACCCCCTCAACGCCCTGGCTGCGCCTAGAAATTCTGTCCATAAAAGTTATAAACAGAATTGGTGACAAAGGGCAGCCCTGGCGGAGTCCAACTCTCACTGGAAACGGGTTCAACTTACTGCCGGCAATGCGGACCAAGCTCTGGCACCGATCATACAGGGACCGAACAGTCCTTATCAGGGGGGCCGGTACCCCATACTCTCGGAGTACCCCCCACAGGATTCCCCGAGGGACACGGTTGAATGCCTTTTCCAAGTCCATAAAACACATGTAGACTGGTTGGGCAAACTCCCATGCACCCTCCAGGACTCTGCTAAGGGTATAGAGCTGGTCCACTGTTCCGCGACCAGGACGAAAACCACACTGTTCCTCCTGAATCCGAGGCTCGACTATCCGACGGACCCTCCTCTCCAGGACCCCTGAATAGACTTTTCCAGGGAGGCTGAGGAGTGTGATCCCTCTGTAGTTGGAACACACCCTCCGATCCCCCTTCTTAAAGAGGGGGACTACCACCCCGGTCTGCCAATCCAGAGGCACTGTCCCTGATGTCCATGCGATGTTGCAGAGGCGTGTCAACCAAGACAGTCCTACAACATCCAGAGCCTTGAGGAACTCCGGGCGTATCTCATCCACCCCCGGGGCCCTGCCACCAAGGAGTTTTTTGACCACCTCGGTGACCTCAGTCCCAGAGATGGGAGAGCCCACCTCTGAGTCCCCAGGCTCTGCTTCCTCATTGGAAGGCATGTTAATGGGATTGAGGAGGTCTTCGAAGTACTCCCCCCACCGACCCACAACGTCCCGAGTCGAGGTCAGCAGCGCACCATCCCCACCATATACAGTGTTGACACTGCACTGCTTCCCCTTCCTGAGACGCCGGATGGTGGACCAGAATCTCCTCGAAGCCGTCCGAAAGTCGTTCTCCATGGCCTCCCCAAACTCCTCCCACGCCCGAGTTTTTGCCTCAGCAACCACCAAAGCCGCATTCCGCTTGGCCTGCTGGTACCTATCAGCTGCCTCCAGGGTCCCACAGGACAAAAGGGTCCTGTAGGACTCCTTCTTCAGCTTGACGGTATCCTTCACCGCCGGTGTCCACCAACGGGTTCGGGGATTGCCGCCACGACAGGCACCGACCACCTTACGGCCACAGCTCCGGTCAGCTGCCTCAACAATAGAGGCACGGAACATGGCCCATTCGGACTCAATGTTCCCCACCTCCCTCGGGATGTGGTCGAAGTTCTGCTGGAGGTGGGAGTTGAAGCTACTTCTGACAGGGGGCTCTGCCAGACATTCCCAGCAGACCCTCACAACATGTTTGGGCCTACCACGCCTGACCGGCATCCTCCCCCACCATCGAAGCCAACTCACCACCAGGTGGTGATCAGTTGACAGCTCTGCCCCTCACTTCACCCGAGTGTCCAAGACATGTGGCCGCAAGTCCGATGACACGACCACAAAGTCGATCATCGAACTGAGGCCTAGGGTGTCCTGGTGCCAAGTGCACATATGAGCACCCCTATGCTTGAACATGGTGTTCGTTATGGACAATCCGTGACGAGCACAGAAGTCCAATAACAAAACACCGCTCAGGTTCAGATCGGGGGGGCCATTCCTCCCAATCACGCCCTTCCAGGTCTCACTGTCATTGCCCACGTGAGGATTGAAGTCTCCCAGCAGAACGAGGGAGTCCCCAGAAGGTATGCCCTCTAGCACCCCCTCCAGGGACTCCAAAAAGGGTGGGTACTCTGAACTGCTGTTCAGTGCATACGCACAAACAACAGTTAGGACTCGTCCCCCCACCAGAAGGCGAAGGGAGGCTACCCTCTCGTCCACCGGGGTAAACCCCAATGTACAGGCTCCAAGTCGGGGGGCAATAAGTATACCCACACCCACTCGGCGCCTCTCACCGGGGGCAACTCCAGAGTGGTACAGAGTCCAGCCCCTCTCAAGGAGATTGGTTCCAGAGTCCAAGCTGTGCGTCGAGGTGAGTCCGACTATATCTAGCCGGAACCTCTCAACTTCGCGCACTAGCTCAGGCTCCTTCCCCTTCAGAGAGGTGACATTCCACGTCCCAAGAGCCAGCTTCTGTAGCCGAGGATCGGACCGCCAAGGTCCCCGCCTTCGGCCACCACCCAACTCACACTGCACCCGACCTCCTTGGCCCCTCCCATAGGTGGTGAACCCATGGGAAGGGGGACCCACGTTGCCTCTTCGGGCTGTGCCCGGCCGAGCCCCATGGGTGCAGGCCCGGCCACCAGGCGCTCGCCATCGAGCCCCACCTCCAGGCCTGGCTCCAGAGTGGGGGCCCCGGTGACCCGCGTCCGGGCAAGGGAAAACGCCGTCCAAAATTGTTTTTCATCATAGGAGGTTTTGTTTAACCACTCTTTGTCTCATCCCTCACCTAGGACCAGTTTGCCTTGGGTGGCCCTACCAGGGGCATAAAGCCCCGGACAACAGAGCTCCTAGGATCATTGGGACACGCAAACCCCTCCACCACGATAAGGTGGCGGTTAAAGGAGGAATATTTATTGCAAGATGAATATTTTGATGATAATAACAGTGATCAACATAGTGAAAATTGATTGAATGGTGTGGAACATGCAGGCTCTGGCACTGATGTTGATCGCTGCCAAGAAATGTGTTTCTTCATCAAAAGGTATTGATTTGTCACAAATGTTGGGAGGTTCTGCAATGACTTCCGGCGGTTTAATCAAGTTTCTCAGTTTGACACCTACCTAATGCTGTGGATGACCTCCTCACGTGACTGGGACAGGCTGAATTTCTGACCACTATTGACATGACATAAGGGGTCCTGGCAGGTTCCTTTAACGGACGCCGGAAAGGCTGAGACTGCGTTTAACACCCCTAGAGGTCATTGGCAGTATTGTGTCCTTCCATTTGGGTTACATGGGGCACCCACAACCTTCCAGCATCTGGTGGACAAAGTGCTCCGTCTTCATAACTCTTGTACTGCCTAACTAGATGACGTTGTCATTTATTCCAGCACATGGAAGGAACACCTACAGCAGGTCAAAGCAGTATTGCGGGCACTAGGAGAAGCCGGTATTTGTATTAATCCAAAGAAATGTATCTTTGGGATGAACAAAGCCAAATATCTAGGCTACCTGGTGGGCTGAGGTACTGTGAGGCCACAGTGTACCAAAGTAGAAGCCATTTTGAATTGGCCCTGTCAAAGACCAAAAGGCAGGCCCAAGCCTTTCTCAGCTTAGCTTTGTATTACCGCTGGTTCATGGCCCGATTTTCTGAGAGAGCGTCGCCCTTGACTAATCTCACAAAGAAGAGGGCCCCGAACAATGTGGTACAGGATGAGGACATGGAAGCTGCATTTGCTGGCTTAAAACAGGCCCTTATGTCCGCAACTATTTTGATTGCACCTAAATTTGCCTTTTATACTCCAGACAGATGCTTTGGACACAGGCCTGGAAGCTGTGCTGAGCCAGAGCATCAGTGGTGTTGAACTCCCCATCATGTTCCTATGCTGAAAATTGCTGGAATAGGAAACCAGGTATGCAGCGGTGGAGCAAGAAGCCTTGGCAATCAAATGAGCGATTACTAAGGTGTGATATTGCCTCCTGGGTAGCGAGTTCACCTTGGTTACAGACCATGCACCTTTACATGTTTGCCTATTGTTGTTGTTCTATTGTTGGACTGAAGTCTTTTGGGACATGTCATTTGGAACCAAACTTTTATTTTGGCAGCCTGATTCAAGTATACAGGTGGCTGCCCCCAAACCTCTTTTTGTGTCTGTTCAATCATTTCACACTGTCTAATACATTTCTCTACATTTTTTATGGGTTTTGATAGAGATCATTATTTATCATGAATTCATAGACCTATACTGCAGCATCCCGGTAATAAATGGTCCCATCAATGTGTTAAACTCCTGTATTCTGTCCATATACACATTGTCAGGTGTTGAATAAGACTAAAGTTTTAGAAATTTTTTACATATGATATAGGAATTCAGTAGTCAAAATTGCTGTTTCAGGGTGGATAGAAGGCCAAAACAAAAAAAAGATGTTTTTAAATTTGATTTTAAAATGTATTTATTAATATGGATTCTGGAGCTTTGGCTACACAATTCTGGATTTAAACAACATTTTCCCATCATATGTTTAGAGCTTTGTTATCTTTAAAAACTAGCATTTCCCAAAGGACATAGTTAAACAATGACAGGGCTTACTTTAGGCAGAGAAGTTGCACTAATCAGAAAATCAGTCTTCCTGATACATTCACTGACACCAAGCGAAGGTTATTTTTACATGCTGTACCTTTCTTCAGGAAGCAACTTTGTGATACATATATATTATCTGTGCTCACAGAGGAAATTTAGCGGAGTATTGTATTATGTTTTGTTTTTTCAGTTGACTGTAGCTAATTTGTAACAAATGGAAAACTTCATTGATTTTATTGATCTATTATTTTTTTGTAGACTATAATAGCTGTAATGGATGGACTGGCATTGTGACTGGGATAGAAGGTGCTTTCTCAACCTCATGGGAAGCTATTATGGAAGGAAGAAAATAACAGATGTACAACCCGACAGGAATGGGTCCTGTTTCCTCTACCAGTTGAGGAGAAAGTGCTGCGCATGGACTTGGGGGAACGGTCACTCCCACAATACTATAGGTTTCAAATGCTCCTCTGGTCTAGCTCCAGTTTGGACACCCACAGGAATGTATTGAACTTGTAGTTCATGAAGGGAGAACTGTTGGGTTCCTTGGGGGTCATCAGGGGGAGCTGCAGGCACAGGAGACCCTGAAGTGCTTCTTGGGTGCAATGTACTAGCACCACAATTACTACTAGGTTGAATATAAAAGAAGCTGCCCCTCTGCAAGGTGAGTCACAGAAGAGAAAGAGAAAGACCAACTGTTCTGCCCCACATGTTGTTAGCTGTTAGCTGTTATTTGTCGAGCTGTGCTCCCCCTTTATCTTGTCATTCATTAATACACCTGTCAGTCACATCCCACACTCACAGCAGTGTCATAAATGTCTATGAAACTCACGTAAAGTATGTAAGTCGCCTAATAATCAGTTGAATACAATACACCCCATGTGTCTCACGTAGGCACCCCTTTATGTCTTGTTTTGGACATGTCTGAAGTGTATCTTTTGGGTATATAAACCCCTGGGTCTGGTTAGTTGTGGTACGCAGCAATTTGAACCTCTGTCTATGCGCTTCTCTTTGTCTTGATCCAACTGCCTTGTAAGTGTCTTTTAAAGCTTTATTGTTTAATGTACACTGTTTGCTATGTATTGCTTTGTAAATCATTCTTTATTGTCTTTGGTTGTACACCTGTATATACCTGTATGTTTCTTTTGTATATATTTCAGTTTACAATGAGGTACGTCCAGTAAAAGCCTTGAAGAAAGCTCACCCTTTGTCATTTTTATGTGGATGTGCCGAGTTGTTTAAGCTCTCTGCGGCCGCGTTGCATGGACAGCGCGGAGTGAGGCAGAAAACAACAATTAATAAAGAAGGAGAATTGGTAATGAAGAGCTTGTAAAAAGGTATCTTCTGAAATAAGATTTCTTTATTTGAAACCTGGAACTGTGTTGGTGCACGTGTGCCTAGGGTTTGGGGTTCAGTGAGCCTGTCTGCAGGCCACTGGTAATTCTTTACCAGTTGAACTTTAATAGTAGAAGAAACTATAATTATTTAAAAATTATATCTACACTGAATTAAATCCATGTAAGTGTTAATCACTAATTTTTATGTTGGACAATTGATGTTACAAAAAATTGCCTGACTGGAATTCTTACTAATTTCAATTATGAAAAAAGGAGACAATTACCCATGATATGCAGCATAAGTATGTGCTCCTTTCTTTCTAAATTCTCAATTAGGTCTTATTGTTCCTTCATGAGATGTTTTCAATTTAATCAACTGAATTTCTAATAAAATTGTATTTTTGTGTTGTCCTTTACTTGCTTCCATTATCTTGATATAAATTAAAAATAAAACAAAAAAGGACTTTAATACTTGAGTGTCTAATTCTGAATCAAATTCTGTTTTGCTGCAACCTTTTTCCATATGTTAAACTTACTATAAAGTCTCTGCAAGATTAGTCACCCTTTATTGTGTATATTTTTCCATTGAAAGTGATGCATCTAAAAATATTAATATTTCTTAAAAAATGCTGAAAAGTATAGTGACACTTTCAATTCATCTTAAAATCACTAAACCACATTTTTTTGAAAGGCAGAACTATAAAATAATGCAATTTATCTCTTATACAGTATACATTGTTGGGTGTATTTTTCATAATAGTTGAATTGAGTCATATTGATTGAAAGTATTTTTTTCAGTTTTACATGATGTTTGCATTTTCTGCATGAGCATATAATATAAAAACAGTTAATATAAAGTGCTGCAGTCATTAAGGGTAGGTCATGCATCACCCAAAGAGGGCAATAGGATGGCAAGGGTATACTGAAATTCCAAATCTCCCGAAAAGCAGATTGTACTGTAAATAGTTGTCCAGTACAGTTTGAGTTGCTGGTACTGGTAAAATGTGCCCAAGAAAGGTTTGTACCTGGTAGCAAAGAGGTGTCCAGTCTTGGGGAGAAATTTAGGAGACTCTGATCTTTAAACTCTGCAAATGTACAATTTGAAATGCAGTTTGCATACCAGGAGAAGATGGGAGACTTGGACAGAGGCAGTGGTGCAAGAAGAATTATGTTTCTGGACTTCTCTAGTGCCTTCAACAACCATCCAACCTTGGATTCTTAGGGACAAGCTGACAGAGATGGGAGTAGATTCATACCTGGTGGCATGGATTGTGGGCTATCTTATAGACAGACCTCAGTATTTGCGTCTCGGGAATTGCAGGTCTGACATTGTCGTTAGCAGCACAGGAGCGCAGCAGGGCACTGTGCATTCCCCGGTCCTGTTCAGCCTATATACTGTACATCGGACTTTCAATACAACTCGGAGTCCTGCCACGTGCAAATGTTTGCTGATGACACTGCTATCGTGGGCTGCATCAGGAGTGGGTAGGAGGGGTAGTATAGGGACCTAATCAAGGACTGTGTTAAATGGTGCGACTCACACCACCTACATCTGAACACCAGCAAAACCAAAGAGCTGGTGGTAGACTTTAGGAGGCCCAGGCCCCTCATGGACCCTGTGATCATCAGAGGTGACTGTGTGCAGAGGTTGCAGACCCATAAATACCTGGGAGTGCAGCTGGATGATAAACTGGACTGGACTACAAATACTGATGCTCCGTGCACGAGAGAACAGAGCCGACTGTACTTCCTTAGAAGGCTGGCGTCCTTCAACATCTGCAATAAGATGCTGCAGATGTTCTATCAGACAGTTATGGTGAGTGCCCTCTTCTAAGCGGTGATGTGCTGGGGAGGCAGCATAAAGAAGAGGGACGCCTCATACCTGGACAAACTTGTGAGGAAGGCAGGCTGTATTGTAGGCATGGAGCTAGACAGTCTCACATCTGTGGCGGAGCGACGGGCACTGATTAGGCTCCTGTCAATCATGGAGAATCCACTGCATCCACTGAACAGTGTCATTTCCAAACAGAGGAGCAGCTTCAGCGACAGATTGCTGTCACTGTCCTGCTCCACTGACAGACTGAGGAGATTGTTCTTCCCCCACACTATGCAGCTCTTCAATTCCACCCGGGGGGCAAACGTTAACACGATACAAGATTATTCTCTATTATACGTGCCTTGCACTCTTCACCTTGCACTGTTTAACTTGCACTGCGCTTTTATTGTTTTTTAATTAATATTGTTTTTATCAGTATGCTGCTGCTGGAGTATGTGAGTTTCCCCTCGGGGATTAATAAAATATATATCTATCTCTATCTATCTCTCTATCTTTTGAAGTAATGCTACTGGCCCAGGACACCACAATGTAGAACATCACAGAGTTGTAGAATATTCAAAGCATGTTACTACCCATATTGAACGTACAGTGAGGAACATAAGTATTTGAACACCCTGCGATTTTGCAAGTTCTCCCACTTAGAAATCATGGAGGGGTCTGAAATTCACACTGTAGGTGCATTCCCACTGTGAGAGACAGAATGTAAAAAAAAAATTCAGGAAATCACATTGTATGATTTGTAACAGAATTTATTTGTATTGCTCTGCTGCACATAAGTATTTGAACACCTGGCAATCAGCAAGAATTCTGGCTCTCAAAGACCTGTTACTCTGCCTTTAAGAAGTCCACCTCTAGTCCATTTAGTAATCTTAATTAGTAGCACCTGTCTGAGCTCATTAAAGACACCTGTCCACCCCACAGTCAGTCAGACTCCAACTACTACCATGGGCAAGACCACAGAGCTGTCAAAAGACACCAGAGACAAAATTGTGGACCTCCACAAGGCTGGAAAGGGCTACAGGGCAATTGCCAAGCAGCTTGGTGAAAACAGATCAACTGTTGGAGCAATTGTCAGTAAATGGAAGAGGCTAAAGACGACTGTCAGTCTCCCTCGGACTGGGGCTCCATGCAAGATCTCACCTTGTGGGGTAAGAAAGGTGAGGAATCAGCCCAGAACTACATGGGAGGAGCTGGTCAATGACATGAAGAGAGCTGGGACCACAGTTTCAAAGGTCACTGTCCATAGAACACTATGCTGTCATGGTTTCAAATCATGCATTGCACAGAAGGTTCCCCTGCTCAAGTCATCACATGTCCAGGCCCATCTGAAGTTTGCCAATGACCATCTGGATGGTCCGCAGTCCGTCTTGAGAGACGCTGCTATTTCTCTAAGATTATAAATAACAATGCTAGTAATCCCAGAGTCTTATTTTCGACGATTGATCGCCTGTTAAACCCAGGTAACTCAAAGGAATGCCTCCTAAGTACTTCCAGTAAAACCTGTGAGGCTATCACTGTATTTTTCAATCAAAAAATTAATGATATTAGAAATAACATAGTATATCTCCCCAACACTAAGGATCCTCCTAAACCCCAGTATTCCGTAATAAACAAATTAAATTCTTTCACTAGGATAGATTTACCTGATTTACATAAAATAATTTCTCAAATGAAACCCTCCACCTGTGCCCTTGACCCAATACCAACAAATTTTTTCAAAGAAGTATCGGGCGTGCTAATTGATAATGTTCTTGACATAGTAAATTCGTCATTAGATACGGGGGTCTTCCCAGACTGTCTTAAGACTGCTGTAGTTAAACCCCTACTTAAGAAAAATAATCTCAACCCCTCTGCTGTTGAAAATTATAGACCCATCTCTAACCTGCCTTTCTTAAGTAAAATTCTAGAGAAGGCAGTCATTATACAGATAAATGAGCACCTCAATAAACATGCTATTCTTGATAAATTTCAGTCAGGTTTTAGAACAAATCACAGCACAGAAACTGCACTCGTTAAAGTAGTAAATGACTTCTGGGTAAATGCAGACAGAGGCCATTTATCTGTTCTCATCCTCTTAGATCTGAGTGCCACATTTGACACCATTGATCATAATATTCTTAAGAATCGCCTTAGTCAATGGGTGGGCCTCTCTGGCAGCGTCTTAAATTGGTTTGAATCCTACCTGGCAGGGAGAAAATTCTTTGTTAATTGTGGTAATTATAATTCAAAGACTCATGATATCCTATATGGTGTCCCACAAGGCTCTATCCTGGGTCCGCTGCTCTTCTCAATCTACATGCTTCCATTAGGTCAGATTATCTCGGGACATAATGTGAGCTACCACAGCTATGCTGATGACACACAGCTGTATTTATCAATAGCACCTGATGACCCCCATTCTCTTGATTCACTAACACAATGTCTAACCTGTATCTCAGAATGGATGAATAGTAACTTTGTCAAATTAAATAAAGAGAAAACCGAAATCTTAGTGATTGGCAATAATGGATACAATGAGGCTATTAGAAATAAACTGGATGCATTAAGATTAAAAGTCAAAACGGAGGTAAAATGCTTAGGGGTAACCGTTGACTGTAATCTGAGTTTTAAATCGCATATTAATCAGATCACTAGGACAGGATTTTTTCACTTAAGAAACATAGCAAAAGTTAGACCTCTTATATCATCGAAAGATGCAGATAAATTAGTTCACGCGTTTGTTTTCAGTCAGCTAGATTACTGTAACGCACTCCTCTCAGGACTACCTAAAAAAGACATAAATCGTTTGCAATTAGTGCAGAATGCAACTGCTAGAATCCTTACCAGGAAAAGAAAATCCGAACACATTTCTCCAGTTTTGATGTCACTACACTGGTTACCTGTGTCATTCAGAATTGACTTTAAAATTCTGCTTATGGTTTATAAAGCCTTAAATAATCTCGCCCCATCTTATATATCGGAATGTCTGACACCTTATATTCCAAATCGTAACCTCAGATCCTCAACTGAGTGTCTCCTTAGAATTCCAAGAGCAAAATTTAAAAGAAGTGGTGAGGCGGCCTTCTGCTGTTATGCACCTAAAATCTGGAATAGCCTGCCAGTAGGAATTCGCCAGGCTAATACAGTGGAGCACTTTAAAAAACTGCTGAAAACACATTATTTTAACATGGCCTTCTCATAACTTCACTGTAATTTAATCCTGATACTCTGTATGTCCAATTCATTATAATAACTATTCATTCAAAATCTGTACTAACCCCTACTCTCTCTTCTGTTTCCTTTTCCGGTGTCCTTTTGGTGGTGGCTTGTGCCACCACCATCTACCCAAAGCACCATGATGTTCCAAAAATGATGGATGGATTAAAAGCCAGAAGTCTGTATGACCATCACCATCAAGTGACTCCGTGAGAACCCTAACTACAAAGAAGACTATTTCATTTATGTTAGGTAGAATGCCCAGGGTGGACTGGGCGGTCTCGTGGCCTGGAACCCCTACAGATTTTATTTTTTTCTCCAGCCTTCTGGAGTTTTTTTTTTGTTTTTTCTGTCCACCCTGGCCATCAGACCTTACTCCTTTTCTATGTTAACTAATGTTGTCTTATTTTAGTTTTGTATTTTGTCTTTTATTTTTCTTTTCTTCATTATGTAAAGCACTTTGAGCTACTTTTTGTATGAAAATGTGCTATATAAATAAATGTTGTTGTTGTTGTTGTTGTTGGATGATCCAGAGGAGGCATGGGAGAAAGTCATGTGGTCAGATGAGACCAAAATAGAACTTTTTGGTCTAAACTTCACTCGCCGTGTTTGGAGGAAAAAGAAGGAGGAGTTGCATCCCAAGAACACCATCCCTACTGTGAAGCATGGGGGTGGAAACATCATGCTTTGGGGGTGCTTTTCTGCGAAGGGGACAGGACGACTGCACTGTATTAAGGAGAGGATGAATGGGGCCATGTATTGTGAGATTTTTAGCAACAACTTCCTTCCCTCAGTCAGAGCACTGAAGATGGGTCGTGGCTGGGTCTTCCAACATGACAATGACCCGAAGCACACAGCCAGGATAACCAAGGAGGGGCTCCGTAAGAAGCATATCAAGGTTCTGGAGTGGCCTAGCCAGTCTCCAGACCTAAATCCAATCGAAAATCTTTGGAGGGAGCTGAAACCGTGTTGCTCAGTGCCAGCCCCGGAACCTGACAGATCTAGAGGAGATATGTGTGGAGGAGTGGGCCAAAATCCCTGTTGCAGTGTGTGCAAACCTGGTCAAGAACTATGGGAAACGTAATTGCAAACAAAGGCTTCTGTACCAAATATTAACACTGATTTTCTCAGGTGTTCAAATACTTATGTGCAGCAGTGCAATACAAATAAATTTTGTACAAATCATACAATGTGATTTCCTGAATTTTTTTTTACATTCTGTCTCTCACAGTAGGAATGCACCTACAATGTGACTTTCAGACCCCTCCATGATTTCTAAGTGGGAGAACTTACAAAATCGCAGGGTGTTCAAATACTTATGTTCCTCACTGTATACAGTCTTGTATTAAAATAAGTGTCCTCTGCACTTATTATATATTTAGTCTGCGTTACTAGACCAGTCTAAATAGTTATTGATGTGAACCCCCAAGTACTTTTAGCACTTCCACTCACCAAATAGTATACAGCCACATAGGCTTTCTGGGCTGGTGAAAGTAATTAACCTGTTCTTTGGTTTTGTCAATGGCTAGTTGCAGACAATTCCCTTTGAACCAAGAGCTCATCTGAGTCCTATACTCTGTCTCACACCCTAGTCAATACACTCTATTAGTGCAGAATCATCAGAGAATTTCTGCCTCACAAACTGCATTCAGCTGGACAGATAGTTCATTATGCATAACACCAAAAGCTCCTCCACCTGCATATCTCTGAGCTTACACCTTAAAAGGTATGGCTGGAAGATATAAAGTCACTGAAGAAATCAAAAACTATAATCCTCACAGTGCTGTCAGCTTTGTCCAATTGGGTATAAGCTTTGTAGAGGAGACAGATAATTGCATCTTTCACTCCAATCTTTGTCCAAAAGGCAGACTGCAGTGGATCCAAGTGGTGTTTCATAAGAAGTTTCATATAGTCCAGGATTAGCTTCTGGAACATCTTCATGAAATGGAATTTAAGGGCCATTGGTGTGTAGTCATTATGTTAATAAGTGCCTGCGTTCTTTTGAACTGGATTAATGCAGGATGTTTTACATAGTAGTGTTTTTCTATGTATATTCCTACAATTTGTATGTACAGTTTTATTGTTATTATTAAAGATAGTATTTTGTTACCATTATTGCATCACCATTTTGATCTGTTTTGACATGAGAGATGCTATATAGTTCACTTTTGCCATGCATGATTGTTGATCACATGACTCATATCTTGGAATCTCTGACATCTCAACAATATTACTTTAATACATGGTAGCACTTTGCCCATGGTGTCTGTTTTGGTTTCGCTAACTATGACTTGTGTTTAATAGTGTAGTTAGGGGCAATAAGAAAATTCAGTGTTAGGGCCTTTTTGCGTCAAATAATTAAGTACTGCTTTTCTTTTGCATTTCTTTTGCATTTTACTCATTTGACTTTGCATTTTACTCATTTGACTTGCATTAACAATTGCTTTCCAACCTTACTGTGAGGTTACATTTCCTTTTCTTAATCCCTACCATCCTTGGGTTGGCTTCTCAATAACAAATAGTGAGAGTTTCACTCACACTTTTCTTACTAGTTTCTCAGCAGGCTCTTTCACTTGTTTCTCGAAGGCCTGTGAGAACATAAGTGAGAGGAGAGAACCTCACACCAGTGAAATGAAAACCACATTGAAAGAAAACGCTCACTTCAAGAGGTCTGCTCATCTAAGGCTTTGATGAAAGTAGCAGCTTAAAATAGGGACTGCATGTGAAGCAATGAAAATTAAACAATGAAATAAAACACCATTCAAAATACCATTAAAAGAAATTTAATAAATACATTATGCACGAAATGTAGAATAAATTTAAAAGACAGTCTCTTGATACAAATCTGAATGGCCCCAAAAGATGAAACGAGAAAAAAAGAAACACACAAAAAACCCCTAAACAGTCAATTTAAAAAACACTTCTATGATGAAATTGTTAACACTTGCAAATCAAGTAAATTACAGTGTGGGAGAAGACAAATGTCCCAACGATAGCAGAAACAATCCAGAAGAAATAACTGTACAGAAAAATATCCAATTTCTTTACTAGTGGCAGAAGCAGTAAAGTCCCAAGAGTACCTTTTAAACATTGGTAAAGGCATTCAAGTGATATTAAGGAAATGGTGCCAGTGGGTGAAAATAACTCACAATATAACTGCGACTGGAAGAGTCTGACCAATTACCATGAAATGGCCAAAAAAAAAAAATGAAATGTGGATGCAAGAGCTGTTCAGTTAAATGTGAATTCATGCAGTGGAAAAGAGAGTGTGGGAAAAGTAATGGTAAGATAACACCTAGAATACCCACTCTTAAACCAAGAGGAAAGGGTCCTGTGGATGCTCAGTACAAGAAGAGATGTTATGTTCATTAAATGAAATAACAGGAAATCATAAAAACAAAATAACATACCCTTAAAACCTTTAAAAGCACATGTTATCCAAATCCTGGCACTTATGTTAATTCAGATGAACTCAGCAGTCATGGGAGTGCCACCAGTGCCTTTGGATCATTCTAGTAAGTGCTAGCTATGGAAGTCAACCACCAGATCCTCCCTGCTACCCTCACCTTTGCAACATTGCAACTGCCCTCAAGTAGTTTGAGTCCTACCTGTTGGGCATATCCTACTGTGTGTGCTGGCATGGAGAGATGTACAGGGTGCACCAGGAAAGCACAGGGTGCTCCAAGGATTGGTGCTAAGTCCTCTCCTCTTCTCCCTATGTACCTACTCACTAAGCCCTATTATGTGTGTTCCATGGTTTTTCTTATAAATGCTATGCCAGTGATGAGCAGCTTTACCTATTGTTCTTTCGAGAGGACCACATAGTATCATCTAAACTCTGTGCACGTCTCACTGATATTTCAGCCTGGATGAAGTAACACCATCTCCAGCTCAACCTGGCAAAGACAAACCTTCTTGTTATCCCAGCTTGTCCATCTATTCAGAACCTAATCACTGTTCAGCTTGGCTCATTATCACATATACCCACCAAGTCTGTCGCAATTTGGTGATCAGTGACACTTGTCCTTCAGGAATCATGTTGGTATTGTCTCTCTGTCTAGCAGATTCGCCATATGCAGTATCTGCAAGATTGCACTTCATTTGACAGACTGTGCTGCACAACTCCTTTGGTCTTGTCACATCTGAAGTACTGCAACTCTCTGTTGACAGAAGTAATGGCATTTGCCAGAAAGCCACGGCAGCTGATTCAAAATGCAGTGGCATGTCTGGGGTTCAACCTGCCAAGGCAAGCACATGTCATTCCTCTTTCATATCACTACATTGACTTCCTGTAGTGGCACATATTGAGTTCAAATCCTTAATGCTTGTTTACAGAGTAGTCAGTGATTAAACACCTATATATATATATATAAAGACATTTGTGAGTGTCCTATGCTCCGTTTCAACCGCTGAGGTCTGCTGATGAATGGGATTGTGGTGTTGCAGGTCCACAGCTTCCATCAGGGAGGCCAGTTTTAAATAAATAATCACTGCACTCGTGGCTTAGCGAGGGGGTGTGGTGGTGTGGCTGGAGCGGGTCCTGGGGAATTTGTGGTGTGAGGGTTCACCTAAGTGCACAGGTGAGAAACAGTCCACATCCGTAATTGTTCCCAGAAGCTGCTGATTGCCATAGCTGCCACGTCCTTTTCATAAATAGAAGCATGAGGCGGCTAGAGGATGAGAGTAAAAGAAAAAAAGCCGGAGGTTGCAGGAGAGCAGGAAGCTGAAGGAGAAAGCTGGTGCGAGAGAGCGCTCGCAGGCAGCTGGAATGAAGAGCCTCTCACGAGCAGTGTATGGCTGACACTAGAGGAGGGGCAGTTGGAAGTAGTCACTCCCGCTGAGCATTCTATGAAGAGTGGGAGTGACCAGAAGAAGGACAGCTGGCCGCGTAAGGCTGAGAAGGCAGCGGGAGTCTTGGGTGGTGAATTCCCTGACGTGAGCATCCTGGTTGTTAGGGAAGCCAAGTCTCGGTCTGAGGAGAGTGCTGAACCGAAGCCAGGGATTGCGAAGCCTCCAGACCAGAAGGAAGAAGGAAGGACAGCTGCAGGTAGGGTGGCTCCCCTGTTGCGAAGCCTGAATAGGGAGAAGCAGGGGGGGTCATCAGTTAAAGAATGCACCGGGCTTGTTTTTTTAGAGACTGCTTCCAGCATTGTTTTAATCTCATTTTAAAGGATTGTTGTTTTTTCTATTTATTGTTTTTTTTAACCTCAACTCTGCATCGATTTTATGGATTATTTATTTATTGACTTTTTGAAAGCACTGCACTTTAATTATTTGGACACTTTGTTTTTGTTGACTGTTTTTAATAAAAGCACTTTTGCACTATTACACCATCCCCTTGCTCCATTTATTATGCCTCACTGCCAAGCTCATCGGTAACATTACCGACGGTGTCGGGTTCAAGAGCTCCCTGAAGCTGCATGGGAGCATGGAGCGAACCCGCATCATCACAGGGATCTGGATATGCCACTTCTGTGTGGCATCAAGTATCAGCTCAGACTCTATCCATGTGTAGCTCCTATTTGGTGGAACAAGTTGCCCACCTCCATTTAAAACTCTGACCCCCTCAATGTGCTTAAGAAGCTTTTGAAGGCTCGGTTGTTTGAAAAATTTATGACTAACTGATATTAGCTGTTTGATTTTTATACTGTACTGTATCTTGTTCTGAGCTCATCACTTATGATGATCTGTTTTGTAATCTTGTCCTGCAACTGATGTTGACTTGATTATGTTGCGTTGGATTAAAGTGTACGCTAAGCAAATACATGTAAATATACAAGAATAGTCCTGCGGTGGGTTGGCGCCCTGCCCAGGATTGTTTCCTGCCTTGTGCCCTGTGTTAGCTGGGATTGGCTCCAGCAGACCCCCGTGACCCTGTGTTCGGATTCAGCGGGTTGGAAAATGGATGGATGGATATACAAGAATAAAAAATATGATACTTCTTAATGACCAAATACTTAATTTTATGTGATAAATCCATTGCCATGTATCCCTTTTGAGTAATATGTAATTGAGCTGTAAACATTATAAGTGGAAAAACAAAAGTATAGAGCAAGTTATTTCTAAAATATTAAATGAAACCTGTGCACATATAACAGTATTTTTAATTACAAATATGTTAAATGAAAATTATTCACTGAGTGTTATCTTTTCGCAGGTGTTTCTCCAGAAGCTGAAGAAAACACAGAAACTTGAGAATCAAAAGGTTTTTGTTATAAATAAATACACTATTTACCCCTACATAAGACATGTTTATATATAACTTAAACAGAAACTTACTTATTTTGTATGAACATGTTTTATATTACAGATTCTTGTACGCTGTTGTGTACATTGTCTGGTTGGTCATCATCTGGTTCTTATGCCTCCACTTCCTCAAGTGATATTTCTTGTGCCTCCATTTCCTCAATGCTGCAATTGGCAATGTTACATAGTTCAAACCCTGCACCCACCATCTTCATACATTTTTCTGGGAAATTCTTTAGGGTACCACCTGGTTGATGCAAAGCTCTGAAGTGACCTTTAAGTGACACAGTACACCTCATCAACATCTTGCCTTGTGTGTGCATATTCTATGTTGTATCTCCTTGGAAGATGTGCATGTCACAGATGTTAACAAGTACATAGATAGGGTATACTCAAGAGCTATGTGCCATGAAGCTCACCATTTTCTACCAAGTGCTTGCAGTTTTTTTTATATAGCTGCTCACCACATAGTCAGAATGTTGCTTATGATGAGGTTGCAGGGGCAAATGATTTGTAGCTCATTGATGGGGTATTTAATCCTAATATGTCACAATGTATAGAGAGTCTACTCAACTTACAGAGAGAGTACGCAGCCCTAGTGTATCTTCTAAAACACTCACTAATTGCATATCTATGATCAGGTTGCACTGCTGTCTTATATGCCATTGGAGTGTATCAAAGAGATGAACATTGTCTCGCTTTTCAGTCATTTTAAGTTTTTCAGTCCTCTCTTGGTCATTAAAAATCTATGGTATCAAAAAAAGCACTTCAGCCTGAACACCAGAAGCAGATTTGCTCTCTTACCATAATTAAAATAATCAAGGTGCATACAAAATAAAGCAGTCATTCATTTCATAGGTGTACAGTAGACCAGTGCATGTCATTGTGTTTTCACATCTGTCTTGTATGTCTTCAGAGTGCCTCACAAAAATTGTATAATGATGGTGGTGCAGTGGTAGCTCTGCTGCCTTGCATTAATGGGACCAGGGTTCATGTCCCAGGTCCTCACCGCATGGAGTTTGCATAGATTTCCTCTGGGTTTTCCACTTTACTCCTACAGTCCAAAGACATGCAGGTTAGGTGAAATGGTGATCCGATATCGGTGTGGTTGGGGCATGTGTGTGTCTGATCTCACTGCTATGGACTAGCATCCTGTCTAGGGTTTGTTCCTGTCTTGCACCCGATGCTAGCTGGGATGGGCTCCAACAGACCCCCACAACCCTGATCAGGACTAAGCAGGTTAGAAAATGACTATCTGACTGCTAAATAGTACTCACTAATAAAAAGTATACTTACTTAAGGGACTCAAGTGAATACTAGAATATTATTTTCTGAAGCTTCTTTTTTGAAGTACTTGGGAGACTGGCATCACTAGCACATACCTGTGTCCATTCTATTTACTGTTCTGTTGATAAACTTCTAGTGTGCTAGATTTTAAAATTTGTATTTCTAAATTGACTTCTTTCTTTATGAATAGATGGATGGATGTTTCAAGTGTATTGTTATTGGTGTACTCTTTGAAGCATAAATTGACTGATTGGTACATTCTCTGTTAATTCTTTTTCAAAAAGCATAGTTCAGTGAAATTAAATAGACATCAGTGCAGAGACCTATTCAATGAAAAGGATTATTTGTGGTAAGATAATTTACTTGTAATTATTCATATACATTGCTTATCATAGTGGAGAGCAAAACTGCTGAAACTTTCACATTTTTCACTCATGTCATTTTTAGTATCTGTCTGAAACCTGGGGCATTCATTTAAATTGACTCACTTGCATAGAGTACATGCAAAGAAAATGAGAGATATAATGATAACACAGTCATGCAACTCAGGTGTATAAAGGGTTTATATTGAAAAAGGAAATTGGCTAGTTGGAATCCTTCTCTACCTGGAATCAATACATACCAAAATAGTGTGAATTTACTGTATTTGATGTAGTAGTACTAAACAAAAGTTCATTAATTAACTTTCATGTGAGTTTGTGTTTATTAGTCATTTGCACAGAAATATAAAAATCCAATATTTATAAACTATTACTAACCTCCTTCTATTATATTTCTCTTCTCAGCATCCAAATGTAGCACTTGGTGCCACTGAGCTACTTCCCAGCTGTAGAAATAATATAGTTCATTCCCCCAAAGTTAATCCAATTGAATCCCAGAATACCCTTTCAAGCAATTTAAACTCTTTCACTGGAATAGATCGACCCAAACTACATAGAACAATTTCTCAGAGGAAACCCTCCACCTGCATCCTAGACCCAGTACCAAAAGGCTTTTTTTTCATTATTAGATAGGTCAATCTTCCCTGACTGTCTAAAGACTCCAGTTGTTAAACCTCTGTTCAAGAAAAATAATCTCAACTCCTCTGTCTTTGACAATTTTAGACCAATTTCTACTCTTCTGAAGGAAAATTCTGGAAAAGGCAGTCATTAAGCAGCTTAATGATTACTTGAATAAGCATTATATTCTTGACAAGTTTCAGTCAGGTATTAGAACACACCATAGTACAGAAACTGCACTGGTTAAAGTAGTAAATGATTTTCAGGTTAAGGGAGACAGAGGCTGTATTTCTGTTCTGGTTCTCTTAGAAAGCAGCATTTGACACCATAGACCATAGTATTCTTTTTTTTTTTTTTGTTCTTCTGTCCTCCCAATCATTTCACCTTACCTTGTTTTGTCAAGAGGAAGGGTGAAGATGTTGGGATTGGGATGAATCCCAATTTTATATTTGCAATGTTTTAAGTTTAAAATACGGTGGCAGGACAAGCATGGCCCAAGTTATTCACTTCAATTCTCTGCTAGAAGACATTAAATTTGTAATAAAAAAATTACATTTCAGTTTAAAGTGATACAGTAAATAATGACTCATGAAAAAATACAATTTATTTACAGAGCAAAATTCATTGTCAGGTGGAATTTTAAATCAACATCAAAATCCTTGGGAAAATAATTTTCTGCCAGATGTTCTTTTAAAAAAATACAGCAAAAGCTTAAGGGTTGCTGGCAAAGAAAAAATGAAATCACTGTAATTTGTTTATCCTTAATCACCTATGTATTATGTATTGATTTGTAAATGTAATGAAAATTTAAAAATACAGTAAAATGAAGTTTATTTCTATATTATGCATTATTGTGCACTAAAGTCTATAGTTATACGCTTTTTAAAAAGCCAGTTTATGCATCCCTGTTTGCAGAAATTAGTGAAAAAAAGATGTTCATAAAGTATTTTAATACAGATTCCATTGTGGAAGAAGCTATACCAAAAAAATTGTCTCATAGTCAATCAATAACTTCACAAGTCATAAATATCTCCTTAATGTGTTAAGCAATGAGATTAACAAATTGCTAACTTTGGTACCTGGATGTATATGTTGATATATTTCTTTTACAAATTAGTGATCATTGTGCAACATTTTTACTTCCATGGTTTAAAAGAGGGACTGGTGGTGAATGTTTAGGAGTTTCAAAAGTGAAACCATTGGACTGTTGGCCTGTCAATATTTTGTTTTTGGCTTGTGGTCAGTGTTACAGAGATAGACTTTCATCTGCTGACTCTTTAATAGGAAAAGAAAGAAGGCAAATGTATAGATTGTGTGATGGAATCAAGCTGTCAGCGAGCCCCAAATCCTAACACAAACACACCAGCACAGTCCCAGGTTCAAATAATCAATGGTTCATTCCACACTAAACCTTCCAAACAGTTGTAAGCACAAGCAAAACACAAGTAATATCTCTTTCTCTCTCTACAAATCACACTTCCTCTCATCAATGCACTGCCCCCCCTCCAGTCAAGTGTTGCTCCACATCCTCCCAGCTTCGACTTACCAGAATAAGGGAGTGCGATCCCTTTTATTGAGGACCCAGGAGTATTTCCAGTGCCGGGGCCACTGCCCGATGGAATTAATTCCGGGTCATGCGGAAGTCCTATAAAGTGGGGTACACTTCTCCCTACAGCTCCCCCTTGCAGCACCCTTGGTCCCCAAAAGGGCTGTATAGCAAGACTACATCTCCCAGCATTCCCTGCTGGTTCCCGATTGGGCACCGTCATGGAGGGATGCTGCCATCTAGCACCTGGGGGAACTAGATATCCTTCTGTGACAGTCTTTCACAGTCTTTTGCTTTTTTCCTGTCCTGGGAAGGTACTTGAACCACATCCGGCTGAGATGTCCATCCATCCCCTAGGGCAGCCTTGTCCGGGTGCAACCTCCTTCCTTCTCTTGGCCGGGAAGCCCTTTTGTATTCTCGGGACATCCCATCCGGGTAAGAGATCTTCCTGACTTTATGCCAGGATGCCTGACCATCCCGTATGCCTCCTACAATTGTCAAAATTATTTTGAATTTCTACCTCATGCAAGCCACAAGTTGGTACTACATCTCTGTGTGTGTTCCTGCAATGGACACAAGAATAAGGGACTTGCATGTGTTACCTCTGTCCCATAACTGCTCTATAACACAAACATCAAAAAAGAATTAAATAAAGATTATCTGGCTGTCCAATTTCTAAACTTGCTTGTTCCAATTTAAAGTGATGTGTGGCCACTGTATGATAGTCACTGATTAACCTAACACACATTTTTGGAATGTGGGAGAGAAATTGGTGAACAGGTCAGGTCAGGTTGGGGAGCATACACTGGTACAGCATGTTGCCACACCAACCATACGACGAAACAGCTTGGGATTCTGGTTGGCAACCCTCCAGGCAGATATGCAGTCCAGTTCCCCCACTGTGGAAATGACTGTCTATCTGCTGCAGCCAGGTGTTACATGGGCATCCCCTTGGCCTAGTCCAGCCACACGGGTCCTCAACAATGAGAATCTTGTGAGTCGAATCTCCCTTGGGTAATTGCGCCACATACTGTAGCCATAGTGCCGTAACTGATCTGCCTCATTTGGGACTCTGTAAGTAACTGCTCATTCGACACAAAGACAAACCAATGGTACTCAAGTATTCTCCAAAGAGACACAGTACTGAAGGAGTCCAGTCTTCATCTCAGGTCACTGAATAGCATCCATGTCTTGAAACCATATAGCAAGACAGGAAGCACCAAGACTCTAAAGATTTGGACCTTCATCCTTCTGCATAGATATTGGGAGCGCCACACTCCCCTTTCCAGCGACCTCATGACCCCCACATGCTCTCCCAATCCATCTACTGACTTCATAGTAAAAGTCACCAGAGACATGAATGTCATTGTTGAGGTAAGTTAACCTCTCAACTAGGTCAACACTTTCTCTGCACCCAGACACACTGTTGATGGCTGTCCTTAAGAAGTCATTAAAGGCCTGGATCTTGGTTTTTATCCAGGACACTCACAAGCCCAGACACTCACTCAGATTCTTCACTCAGTCTCTCAAGAGCTCCGATCAGGGCCTCCATTGACTCCGCGAAGATCACAGCATCGTGAGTAAAGTCAAGATCAGTGAATCTTTCTTTACCAACAGCTGCCCTACAGCCGCTGTACTCCACGACCTGCCTAACACCCAGTCCATGCAAGCACTGAACAAAATAGGAGCAAGAATACACACTTGATGAACCCTAGAATCAACTGGAAAAAATGCAGAGGTTCTGCCTCCACTCTGCACAGCACTCACAGTACCAGTGTACAGGCCGGCCATGATATCCAGCAACACTGAGGGGATCCTGCGAAGTCTCAGGATGTCCTACAGGATAGATCGATCAACCGAGTTGAATGGTTTACGAAAATTGACAAAGGCTGCAAAGAAACTCTGTCAATATTCACGTTTGCACTCCATAAGAACCCTCAGTGCCAGGATGCGGTTGATGGCACACTTTTTTAGGTGTTAAACCAGACTGTTCTGGTCGCTGGTAGGTGAGCAAGTGATCACGGATTCTATTGAGGATGACCCTAGCAGAGACTTTACCCGTCACAGAGAGCAGTTTTTTCCTCCTGTAGTTGCCGCCATCCAGGTGATCACAATTCCCTTTCAAGATAAGGATGATGAGTCCCATTTTCCAATTAGTTGAGATGATGCTTATCTCCCAAATGGAGGCAAAGATTGCTTGCAATGCTAGGGGGATAGCCTTACCACCAGCCCGGAGAAGTACACCCCAGATGCCACAGATCCCTGCAGCCTTCCCTACCCTCAGCTGGTTCACCACCTGTGCAATCTCAGTGAATTTGGGTGGTTCACAGCTAATTGGAGGATCAGCTTCAAGATCAATGGACCCAGAGATATCCAACATCTTAGCTTTAAACAGCTTCTCAAAGTAGCCAGCCCAGCGGGAATCAACTGCAGTCTCATCTGTAAGGACTGTTCTAGCAGCCACCCTGACTGTGACTCTTCGAGGAACAGATTTGGATGCATGTAATGCTTGATTCCTAGAGCGTAGGTCAATTGACCATATATGGTGTGTCACTTGCTCACAGATTCCTCTAACAAATACCTTCTTATTTGCTCTCAGAGCCCTCAAAGACATCCTTCTCAGTTCCTGGTACAGACTGGAGTTGCCATCAAGCTGTGTATTGCGACTCCTCTAGTTGATATCCAGAATGCCCTGCGAGATGAAACACCTCCTTCTTGGAACACAGGTAACACCAACACAACCCTTTGCAACCTTCAGGGTTTTGTCATGGAAGATCTCCCACATCACAATAAGATTGGCAGTTGCACCAAAGTCCGTAAGTTCCTCATACGAACTGCATGCAAATTTGTCAGAAATAGCCTGATCTTGGAGTCTGGCCAGGTCCAGCCTCGTTTTCCTAGTAGGTGGTAGTCTACTGGACCTAAGTCGGATCTTCAAAATAGCAACAATAAGTCTGTGGTCAGAAGTCACAATCTGATCTCTTCTGTAGACCCTGCAGTTTTGTAAGAGCCACCAGCGTCTACCCACAAGAATGTGATCGATCTTCTTCACTGGATCACCAGTATTGGAGTACCAAGTCCAATGATACGGTTCAGGGCGCTATAAACAGGATTAAGGGATCTGTAGCCCCTGACCTTTTGCAAAGTCAAGGAACATGGAGCCACTTTCACCACATTCACCAGACTCATTGGGACCGATACAATCCTCATAGCCAGCCCTGTCAGTGCCAGTGGTCACATTGAAGTCACTCATGACCAGAGGAGTGTCACCTTGTGGGGATCCATCAACCACCGAGCAAAGTTGCAAATAAAATGCCTTCCTCACCGAGACATCACTCACTGCGATCGGAGCATACACTGAGACAACAGACAAGGAACCCAGAGAGTGCCGTAATCTGAGTCTCATAATATGCTCATTGAGAGGAGTGACATCGGACACCATTGAAAGGAGGCAATCAGCTACAGCAACAGCTACTCACTCAGTATGACAGCCATCAGAGCGACCGGACCAATTAAAGGTGAACCCACCTACAGAGCTATGGCCAGTCCTAGGTCTGCACACCTCAGAGAGTGCAGCCACTAAAATGCAGAGTTTACTCAGCTCCTCCGACAGCAAAGGAAGATGACCATCATGCTGGAAATTTGAGAACCCGAAATTAAAAGGCAACACAAATGTGTGGAGAGCATGTAAATACTAAACTGGCTTTGGCTGTCTCAGAATTTGAACCTCTTGCCCAGAAGCTCTTAGATGATGGTGCTGAAAAAACATCCTAATGTATGTTATAAAATACAAATAGTTTGAAAGAGGTGAATGCAGTATATTGCTATAGCACATCACATACTGTGCCACTAGTATACAAGTATTCTTTGTGTCTTTATGAACCATGGGAACTAACACTCTGATTTAACTTTTAAAAAGTGCCCTACTGTAGGCAACATTAAATTAATGTAAATTTGGTTATAAAGAAAGTGTTCTTTTGTTCATGCCCTTTTCATACTTGGCATTATTCATCATGTGTTTAAAAGAAAGAAGGAAACAATGACTAAAAGCAACATTTTTGTTTCGTACTGTAAGCTCTATTTCTTGCCATAAAATAAGCACTGAGAATGCACTTTATAGTGTGCATTATAAATATAACACACCTAAAAGAAACCTGATCAGACCCAATTTAAGAAAGTGTAGAAACAAGTCCAAAGAAACTGACTGGGTGTTTTTGCTGTAAGTGAATGCTTCAAGACCTTGCTTAGAATGGTTAACATTTTCTGTATCCGGCAGAGAAAGAAGAGTACTTCCAGCATCATCCACCAGCATAAATATGACATTTAGGTACACCAGTAAAACTGGAAATTATTATAAATTGTTTATTGAAAATGTTTGATAGGTTTTTGTACTATGATCACATTTATCACAGAAACTTTAAAATTAAGAAGCCACACTAGAGGTCAGGTCGGACACAAAATTGGATTGGAGAAAAAGAAACATGGACATGGTTAAGGGTGATTGCATGTCTTTCTGGCTGGGGCATTTATCCTGCCTTTAATGCTAACTGAAAGAATAAGCTACAAATGAGGATTAAACGAGATGTTGCTTTCCTGTTGCATCCTTTTATGAAAGAATCAGCTTTTAGAGGACCTGACACAGTCCAGCTGAGCTGATTCCTTTCCCATCACTGATAAACACCAAGAAAACAACCCCCAGAAAATGGTTGACTGAATTGTATACATAAATTTCATACTCTGTTTATCCCTTGCCTTGGTTTATCCTCTTTCTTCAGACAAAGAATATATTATTTATTTTTCAATGCAGCTTTCCAGTTCTGCAAGCTCCCACATGTGTCTCCTCTACAGGAATTCCTTTTTCAGAACCATACATAAGAAAAAAAAACCCACAAAATTACCTGTAAATGGCTTGACTGGGAAACCCAAAGAAACACCAGCACTGGTATTCAGATGTTACTGTATGGAAATCCTGTTTAGATCAGCTAGCTGGATGATTACCCTGAAGAACTGTGGTGTAAAACAAAGCAACTAGAAATGTATGCAGGCTATTTCTAGTGGTATATCTATTTGTACTGGAAGTGAAAATAACCAATATCCTAGAGAAGTACACCATCACAGTAACAATCAGAGGACAAGTACAGTTGGTTTTCCCAATGTTTTCAAAAAATATGGCTCATTCTAATGCCTTGTGATGTGTATAATGTAACAAATTTTCAATTAACTTATATTTTTAGGAAATGTTTATGTACAGTATGTATATATGAATATCAGTGTGCCAAATTAGAGGAAGAATGACTTTTGGAGGAATTAAATAATAAAGAAACAAATTGATCCAAAATATGTTTTTCTCTGACTGTGTTTTATAAAATAGGTTTATACTATAGTGTCGATATTGTCATATGCACAGGGTACAGTGAAATTCCTACTTGCATATGCTATTCAAATACATTGTAAAAGAATACACAAAAGACAAGATAAAGGTTTGGGGTTTCCGGCCCCGTATAGTGAATAGTCTGCAAAAATATACTTTTAGTACAGAGTGTCCCGATCGACATTCAACAGATAACATGGGATACTGAAGGGTTTTTATAGGGATTGGACCGGCCCCCAATCAGAGGATTGCTGGGTAAGGAGGTGCAGTGTCTTCTAGGAAAAGTGTGATGTCATCTGGGGAAGATTTAGGGAGGTGTTGGTATTGATGTCTTGTCAGAGAGTCGGCGTTTCCTTCTTTCTAGGAAAACAGAGAAACAGAAGTTAGGTGTCTCATCCATTCCTTTTTGGCCTTGGGTTTCGCGCTCACTCTAGAGTCCTTCTGCGGCACCCTAAGCGCTCGTGCGTGACATGACCCCCCCCCCCCCCCTCAGCCCAGACCCGTCGGGGCAGGCGTACCGGACCGAGAGGTCGTAAGCCCGGGAGAGGGCATCAGCGTTGCCTTGAAGGGCACCCCGCCGATAAGTGACGGCAAACTTATACGGCTGTAGGTCCAAAAACCACCTGGTGACCCAGGGATTCGACTCCCGGTGCAGGGCCATCCACTGAAGAGCGGCATGGTCCGTCACCAGGGTGAACTCCCGACCCAACAGGTAGTACCTCAGGTGTGTTACCGCCCACTTTATGGCTAAGGCCTCCCTCTCGACCGCTGCATACCTGGTCTCCCGGTCCAACAGTTTCCGGCTCAGGTAAAACACAGGGTGTTCGACACCGTCGACGCTCTGGCTCAACACTGCCCCTAGGCCTGTGTCCAAAGCATCGGTCTGGAGAATGAAGGGAAGAGTAAAATCAGGGGTCTTCAATACAGGTGCCGATGTTAGGGCCAACTTTATGTCACGGAATGCATGGTCTGTTTTCTCGTCCCATACCACTGCTAAAGGAGCTCCTTTCCTTGTCAAATTCGTCAAGGGCGCTGCCCTTTCGGAGAAGCGGGGCACAAACCGGCGGTAGTACCCGGCTAACCCCAAAAAGCCTGCACCTGTCTCTTGGTACTCGGACGGGGCCATTCAATGATGTCTTTGATCTTGGAGCATTGTGGTTTCACCCGTCCCCGCCCCACTAGGTAGCCTAAATATTTGGCCTCTGTTAAACCAAAAAAACATTTACGGGGGTTTATACGGAGGCCGGCCTTCGCTAGCGTGGCGAGAACGGCATACACCTGCAAAATATGTTCCTCCCAGGTGCTGGAATAGACGACAACATCGTCCAGGTAGGCAGCACAATAGGACTGGTGGGGCCTGAGCACTCTGTCGACCAGACGTTGGAAAGTCGCTGGTGCCCTGTGCAGTCCAAATGGGAGGACCTTATATTGCCAATGCCCGCTTGGGGTACAAAAGGCTGTTTTCTCTTTTGCGGATGCCGTTAAGGGAATTTGCCAGTACCCTTTCGTCATGTCAAGTGTAGTCAAATATTGGGCGGTACCCAACTGTTCAATGAGTTCATCTACCCTAGGCATGGGATAGGCATCAAATTTGGATATCTGGTTGAGTTTCCGGAAGTCATTACAAAACCGCCAGGAGCCGTCAGGCTTAGAAACGAGGACGATTGGACTAGACCACGGACTATGACTTTCCTCAATAATATCCAAGTCAAGCATCCGTTGGACTTCCAGCTCTACCTCTGCACGTTTTGCCTCCGGGAGGCGATAGGGCCTTTCCCGGATCACCACCCCAGGGTCTGTTATGATGTCGTGTTCAATCAACGAGGTGCGACCAGGTGCCTCGCTGACCACATCTGGGACAGCTAGGATGCTCTGCTCCAGCTCCTGCCGTTGCAACGGAGTTAGCTCTGGCCCGAGATTAAGGGTTAACTGGGCGGAGAAAAGGGAGAGGGACACACCTGGAGTCGGGGTCACCTCCCTGTCTCTCCAGGGCTTCAGCAAATTTACATGATATACCCGTTCCACAGGACGGCGGTTTGGTTGCCGAATCAAGTAATCCACCAGCCCTTTTCTCTCCTTCACTTCATACGGGCCAAGCCAATGAGCTAACAATTTGGAATGTGATGTGGGCACGAGTACCTTTACCCGATCCCCAGGTTGGAACTCCCTGAGTACCGAGTTTTTATTATAGCATCGCGCCTGCGCTGCCTGAGCACGCATCATATGCTCTTTTACTAAGGGTCTGATGCGATTCATCCGATCGCGCAGTTGCGTGATGTATTCCAAAGCGTTAGTGGATGGGAGGGGCTCCTCCTCCCAGCCTTCATTTAATATATCCAAAAGTCCCCAGGGTTGGCGCCCATATAACAATTCAAAAGGGGAAAACCCAGTGGAAGCCTGTGGCACCTCCCAATAGGCAAAAAGCACTAGCTGTAGCAACTGATCCCAGTTCCTCCCGTCCGCGCTGACTACCTTGCGAAGCATCTGTTTTAATGTCTGATTAAACCGCTCGACCAAGCCGTCAGTTTGGGGGTGATAAACAGACGTTTTCAGGTGCTTAACACGCAGCAACTTACCAACTTCCCTGAACGTATCCGAAGTAAAGGGCGTACCCTGATCCGTAAGGATTTCTTTGGTTATTCCCACTCGGGCGAAAAGATTGACAAGTTCCCGTGCGATATTTTTTGTAGTAGCGGAGCGCAGCGGAACCGCCTCTGGGTACCGAGTGGCGTAATCCACCATGACCAAAATATACTTATGGCCACGGGTCGAAGGTTCAAGGGGTCCCACTATGTCGACTCCGATTCTTTCGAACGGAGTGTCAACGAGGGGTATTGGCACGAGAGGAGCACGAGCCCTCCGGGTATCTGACGGATCTGACAGTCGGGGCACGACTGACAGAACCGCCGGACCTCCTCATTCACACCGGGCCAATAAAAGCGGAGCTTAATTCTCTCCAATGTTTTTTCGGTTCCCAAGTGGGTACCTAGGAGATGAGCATGTGCTAGTTCACACACTTCCCGCCGGAAAGTGCGGGGCACTAGCAACAATTTCCGCATCTCTCCTTCATGGGTCGCTACTCGATACAACAGATCGTTTTCAAGAACAAAGTAGGGCTCCGGTGGCAGAGGACTGGTTGACAGATGGCCATCAATAGACACAATTGCATTCCTGGCAAACTTAAGGGAATCATCATTCCACTGTTCACGTTTGAATGAAGCCGGCGTATTTTTAAATTGGTACTCTACGCGGCTCAGGGGGTCGTCCGTCACCGGGAAGTTGTCCGGGTTTTGGCTCGGGCCCTCACCAGGTGGTTCCGGGTCAGGGTCCGACGCCTGTATAGTGTCCCTGCGGCTAGGGACTTCCCCCGTGTTTACCTCAGGGCATGGCGTGGGAGCCGCGGGGAGGGCGGCCCGCCCCCTCATAGCTAGACCCAATGTAGCAGTAGGAGTGGTTTCGTTTTTACCGCATTTGATTTCCGACCAGTCATGTCCTAGTATCACAGAGAAGGGAGGAGCGGGTAGCACTGCAACCGATAATCGAGTTACCTCCCCCTTCCATGTAACACAACACGAGGCGGACCTATATGATCTGGTCTCCCCGTGAACACAAGTAACCCGTACATGTGATTTTAACCACTGTCGCGGCAAAACGTAACGGCGAGCAACAATGGAGATGTTACTCCCGGTATCAAAGAGTGCTAACACCGAGTGTCCATTAATCAACACCACCCCTACATTAGGAATTGCCAAAGGAGTAGAGTGAACACCATACCTCTCGGTTAGGGATAGGCTGCAGTCCATGGGCTCGACATTCAGCGGGCAGGCAGGTAAGATGTAACCGACCTCGCCGCACTTGAAACAGCGCGGCGGGGCCGACTTTTCCCGAGGCTTCTGTGGGGCTTCTGCCGCGCGACGGCTGGGCTCGGGGTTAACTGCGCGTCCCTGCCGGGCCCCGCGAGCCGGCTTTTCTGACCCCTCGACTCGGAGTACCGCGACCTGACGCTCCAAGACCTCGAGGAGGCCTTTCATATCCCGGTATGGGTGTCTACGGACCTGCTGGGCGAGTTGATCCGGCATCGCGTTCACAAGGCCTTCGCAAGCGACCTGCTCAACTACCTTGCGCGCCTGGGGTCCGTCTGGCCGTAGCCATCGGCCCATTTTACCCCAGAACTCAAACGCCTGCGCGCGGACAGGGCGCTCCACATCGAAGCGCCACAGCCGCCACTCACTCGCCTGCTGGGCCGTGGTGATGCCGTAGCGACTTAATATTTCCGCCTTGAGCTCGTCATACCTCGCGGCCTCCTCCTCGGGGAGGTCATAGTAAGCCCGCTGCGCAGCGTCCTTTAGGTATGGCGCGAGAATGGCAGCCCATTCTGCTCGCGGCCACTGGTTCCGGGCGGCCATTCTCTCGAAGATACCGAGGTAAGACTCTATGTCGTCACTGTCAGAGAGAGGGAGAATCGGGGGAGGCGGAGGCCTAGTTGGCTCCACTCTTACCGCCCCTTGGTTATCCAACCGTGCCGTGGTTTTTTCCAGCAGGCGCTTGGTGTTCGCGTGCTCCACCTGCAGCGTCTGGAGCTGGGTTGCCAGGGTGGTTAGGACCGCATTCAGGTCTTGTCCTTCGCTCATTTCGGATTCCTTTGTATCCTGCCGACTACGCCACTGTAAAAGAATACACAAAAGACAAGATAAAGGTTTGGGGTTTCCGGCCCCGTATAGTGAATAGTCTGCAAAAATATACTTTTAGTACAGAGTGTCCCGATCGACATTCGACAGATAACATGGGATACTGAAGGGTTTTTATAGGGATTGGACCGGCCCCCAATCAGAGGATTGCTGGGTAAGGAGGTGCAGTGTCTTCTAGGAAAAGTGTGATGTCATCTGGGGAAGATTTAGGGAGGTGTTGGTATTGATGTCTTGTCAGAGTGTCGGCGTTTCCTTCTTTCTAGGAAAACAGAGAAACAGAAGTTAGGTGTCTCATCCATTCCTTTTTGGCCTTGGGTTTCGCGCTCGCTCTAGAGTCCTTCCGCGGCTCCCTAAGCGCTCGTGCGTGACAACATGGTCATTTTCTTTCAGAGCTATCATGCAACATGTACCAGTATTGTACACTACCAACTGGGAGGTTAGAAAGATTGTGGACACTCCTATCTTCTAGGACAGTGCATCATAACAATAATGAACTACTTTAGCACATCTGTGTTTAGTGGAATTGTATTACTCAATTTTGTATACCTCTAGGGTACTGAGACTGTTACTGTTTTCACTTATATTCTACGCCTTTGAGATATAGTTAGAAACCATAAAATTCACTTTTACTGTTCACAAATGGTGATGATACTCATACCTTTTACCCTAATATATTGTGTCATTAAGTTAAATGATCAGACTGGGAATAACTACTTTGCTTGAATACAGTGCATCTTCAGGATAAAGACCTTAAGGAATACAGAGTGGCCAAAAATATTATTTTTTATTTTAAAACATTAATTTAAAAAAATAAAAACACATATACCGTCATCTGAAAAATTAAGTACACCCAATGTAATGTTTTTTTTGTCTTCTTTAACATACATTATGTGGACAAACACTTCATTTAAACAGCATCTTTAGATGAAGGTGATGTAATGAAAAAAAAAAATCTGGTTTTGAAATAACTTTTCAAACAAAAATGAACAGATATGCCATTTATATATGTGGAAAAAAAGAAGTCCACTTGTGGCTCTATAAGCTGTTATTGACCCCTCTGGTAGTAATAACTTAAAGACGGCATATCTTATAACTGTCTAGCAGACTCTAACATTGACCAGAGAGATTTTTCCCCACTTCTCCATGGAGAACTCTTCCAGCCATGTGATGTTTGCATGCACAGCACATATCAGATTTCCCCACAGCACATTGATAATAATAATAATAATAATTCATAGTGCTTTTCTCACTACTCAAAGCGCTCAGCAATTGCAGGTTAAGGGCCTTGCTCAATTACCCAACAGAGCAGAGACCCTATTGGAATTTACGGGATTTGAACTGGCAACCTTCCGATTGCCAGTGCAGATCCCTAGCCTCAGAGACACCACTCCACCCCAGATCCAGGCTGTGACTTGGCCATTCCAGATTCCTCCATTCCATTCTTTCCAGTCATTCAATGGCGGATTTACTGGTATGTTTAAGGTCATTGTCATTGTGCAAGTTCCACTATCCATTGGACTTCAACCTTCAGAAAGATGGCCTGACATTAACCTCAAGCATGTTCTAGTACAATGAAGAATTCAGAGAGGATTCTAGGATGGTAAGCTGCCCAGGCCCTGATGCAGCAAAGCAAATTTGGGGGCAGAGTGGTGGCTCTGAGGCTAAGGATCTGCACTGGTATCCCAAAGGTTGCTGGTTCGAATCCTCGTCACTGCCAAAAGAGATCCTACTCTGCTGGACCCTTGAGCAAGGCCTTAACCTGTAATTGCTCTAGGGGTGTTGTATGATGGCTGACCCTGTGCTCTGACCCCAAGGGGTATGCAAAAGCTAACAAATTCCTAATACAAGAAATTGTATAAGGCGAAAAACAAAACCTCAAACTTTAGCATTTCCCCCATTATACTTCACAGTTGGTATCAGGTTTTCCAGTAAAATGTTGTCTTTGGTTTTCACCAAATATGTCATCTGGCAAAGTGGCCAAAAAAATCTATATCTCTTTTTCATCTGTTGAGTGCTCATTGTTGTGGTCCTCGGCCCGTATTTATCAAGCATCTTGGAATTACTCCTAGGAATTTCACTTAAAGTCTGATGAGGATAAGAATTCGTTCTCCCTTGCCTGTAGTAAGGGAAGGGTTAACTATAGTAGTTATCATTGGGGAAATATGTGACAGGACTTAACAAAGCTTGTAGGTATTGGATCTAATTGGCAGGTGAAAGAATTAGATTTTGTTATAAGCCCCGAGATATTATTTTCAGCTGGTAAACTGAAATCTCAGAATAGGGTGGCTGGTGATGGAATATGGGTAATAGTGGAGAGTATGTTATTTTCTGCAGAGATAGAGGACGCAAATTGCTGGTGGATTTTTTCAATTTTTGAGTTGAAGAAATCCAAAAAAGGGCAGCAGTATTTAACAGAGAGGTTATGGTAAGCAACATTTTCTGGTGGTGTAATTAGCCTTTTCATTGTAGAAAATAGAGTTCTAGTATTTTTCCCTCCTGTATTGATAATGTTAGAATAGTATACAGTTTTGGCAGTAGAGAGAGCATTTTTGTATTTTAACATATGATCTGAATACATTTCCTTGTGTACAACAAGACCCGTCTTTTAGCTGGGCGCTCCAACTGTCGGCCCATGGCTTTGAGCTGACAGAGTTCAGGTGTAAACAGTCCGTGTTTTTTAAGGGAGCTAATGTATCAAAGGCAGAAGACAGAACAGCATTGCAAAGGTCTAATAATTCTGATGGTGTGGTAGCAGAAGTAGAAACAGGCTGGGATTGCAATAAATCTATAAGTCTCTGGGTTTACATGCTTGACAATACGAAATGAAAATACACACTGAACCTTTAATTTACTGAGAGGTAAGCTAACATCAAATGTAATCATTTTTTGATCTGAGATAGGTAATTCAATAGGAATAAGATTGTGAGGTGTGATACCAGAGCAGCAACCTAAGTCTAAAATATGACCCTTGTTATGAGTCGAAAAGTTGACATATTGAATTAAATTAAAACAGTCAAGGATTTCATTAAAATCATTTGTCAGTGCATCAGTTGGCACGTCAACGTGTATGTTAAAATCACCAATGAGGATGACATTAGTAGACATTGCACACAAAGTTGTTGAAACAGTAAAAAGCTCTGCAATAAAAAACACTTGATAGTTTAGGAGGTCTATATAAAACAGCAATTATAATAGCTCTGCAGAGTTTGCCAGCAAACAGTTAAAGGATGGATACGCTGGAAGAGGTATCGGTGATAATTTTAGGTCTTTGTGGTGTATTATTGCAAGACCGCCTCCCCTCCCCGAAGAACGAGATTTGGAGATGCAGGCAAACTCTGCAGGGAGCGCTTGATTTAGATGAAAATAATCACCTGGTTGCTGCCAAGTCTCCGTAAGACATAAACAGTCCACCTTAGTGTCTATGATAAAATCACCAATCAACACAGCTTTGTTAGAGATAGATCGAGTATTAAATAATCCAAACTTCAAAACGTCTATGGACGTATATTCCAGTGATTTTACCAGAGGAAACAGGACATTATGATCAACATGTCGCTCAAAAATACGTGGACAAGTGCAGCCTTCAGACCAAAGTGAAGGAATAGACCCGCTGCTACTCCTGCTGAGACAAAAACGACGACAAGAGCCCCGGTGAACATACTTTGGTCGTCGGAGAATGCCACGGTGCAGCAGGAGATCAGCAGGCAATTCATAGTTTACAATTTGATACAATTCATCTAGTGAATATTTTAGTTTTGTAGATGTGACTGCATTAGATAGAAAAGTAGACATAGTAATCCATGACAACCAATTGAGGTTTATCATAATAGATTTTCAGAATCACCCCAGCAAATTCCAGATTGGAAGCAAAGCAATGTACCCCTTGTGTACATACTCGGCCCAATTAAAATAACACGTTAGTCAGTAGACTTCCACAAATACTCAGCAATTGACAAGAGGCAGTTTCAACGACCTATTCATCAAAGCTAGTTATTTGAGCAGAGAATCAGTGAGAAAGTTTCCACTTACCCACACAGGTTGCAGCCAGCAAAGAACAGTGTTAAGGCCGAAGGAGGCAGGGGACGCAAATGCGTGTTATCAGTTTTTAATCCAATGCAAAGGCAAAGGAAGATCTGATGCAAAAGGCAAAAAACCAAAAAAAAAACTACTAGTAAAAGTACACTGAGCACCGGCAAGCAGCTGCAGACAGAAACGCCAGCGTTCACTTCCGGTTTGGCCTCCGAATCCGAGTAACACTGTGTAATTCTTTGAGAACAAAATGAGGTAACAATGATCAATGGAAACCAAAATCATGAACCCATTGAAGGCTGGATTCAACATCACACCAAAAATCAAAGTCAAAAATCAAAATCACGGGCTTAGTCAACTTGCGTGAATTTCATCACGGCAATGCACAATGTGACGCAGTAATGCATATGGCCACCACGTGCCTGTGCCTGACAAGCACATTCTTATGGAATGTAGTAAAAGATCAAAGAATTGGCACACAAAGACAGTGTGTCTGTTTTAGTTTGGAGTGCAGAGTGCCCTTGGGAAGTTTTAACATTTAATTTTTTACAACATTAAATCACAGTAGATTCAATTTGTTTATTTTTACATTGATCAAAAGAAAAAGCATCACAAAATGATCAACATTATTGCAAACATATAACACAAAATAATTGATCAAATACATTTTCACCTCTTATGAGTCACTATTTAGTAGATGAAACTTTTGCAGCAATTCCAACATTAAATCTACATGGATTGGCCTCCTTCATCTGTGAACACCTGGACACTGTAGTTTTTCCTCATATATTTTTGCAAAACTGCTCACAGTCTATCAGGTTGCATAGAAATCTTTGGTAAACAGCCCTTTTCAAGTCTAGCCACACATTTTAATTGGACTCCTGGAATTTAAAATTCCTGTGTAGGTTTAGCTTTATGTTTGAGGTTGTTGCATTGCTGGCAAAACAAAACTTTTTATAAGTCACCAGGTTTCTTGCAGATTGTATCAGGTTTTCCTACAGAATTTCCCTACATTTTACCCTACAGAATTTCCCTACATTTTTTGACTCTGTTTTTCCCAGCTGCAGAGAAGCAACCAAAGAGGATGATGCTGACACCACCATGCTTCATTGTAGGAATGATGTTTTTTGATAACGTGAAGTGTTAAATATTCCTTTTATTCTCATGATCAGACTAAAGAGTCCACTTCCAGCTGACATCACAGCCTCCCATGTGACTTTGGGTAAACTCTAGCTCAAATGTCATGGGCATTTTTTTTAACAGTGTTTTTCTCGTTCATAAAGCTGTGACTGGTGAAGTGCCTGGTCAATAGTTATTGTATGCACATTTTCTACAATCTCGTCTATTGTAGCTTGTAACACCTTCAGAGTTAACATAGGCCTCTTTGTGGCCTTTCTCACTAGTGTTCTTCTTGCACAGTATTTCAGTTTTTATGGATTTCCTTCTCTACACAGATTTACAGCTGTGCCATTCTTCTTCCATTTTTTAATGATCAATTTAATTGGACTCCAAAAGATTTTCAGTAACTTGGATATTTTCTTGTATTCACTTCCTGACTTGTGCTTTTAAATCAGCTTTTCACAAAGTTGCTTGGAGTGTTCTTTTGTCTTCATTGTGTAGGTGAGACTACAATACTGACTAACTACAAGCTGGACCTTCGACATACTGTTATGTTTGTACTATAATCAATTGAAATCCCTTGACGAAGTAATTATGTGAAGTTTTAAGACAAAAGCCTGTGTATCATATTAAACGGGGAGTGAATTCTTGCGTGATTGATTATTTATTGTTTTGAAAGAAAAATTAACTGCTTGCAAGCTACTAAGGTTTAAAAGTTGACAAGGCTGTTTTGCTATAACGGCATGATATTCATACAGGCATCTGTCATAAGACAGGGTGCAGTAAGCTGAACAAGGACAACTTCCTTTTTAGGAACATGTCTGCTAGACACAGGAAAGAAGATCTTTCCTTCTTTAGGGCCCCTCTGACGCATACACAGAACAGAAACGGTTGGACGATTTGCACAATATAAGAAGAAATGCTTAGGTAAATGATATTATACTGTTTATAAGTAAGGGGAAGGGGGAGTGAGAAAATATAAAAAAGCTGACTGAAAAGCGGAACTTTGCTCTTCTGCCTTGCAACGCATGAATCCTATGTACTCACCAGTGCATGAATAAAGACTGATTGATTGAACTATTCCTGTCTTCCTTAGGGGTTACTTTCACAAGATCAAAAAATCTAGTCACTTAATTTATACTTACTGAAACCCTTGGGTGAAGTTTAAGGTTTGGCACTATATTACTAAAATAATTCTGCAATGAAGTGGATTGTTTTCTTTAAAAAGTTTTTTTTTTTGGTCACAGCTAATATTAATTATAATACATAGGATATCTTAATTAAAAACTATCCCACCCTAAACAATTCTCTTTCATGTCTCCTATCCTTAAAACAAACAGAGAAAAATTCTGTGCGACTTCAATTATAGAATGCCCATGCACTGGCATTTCCGCACTTGCTGAAACATTGGGTGTCTGTAATGTACATGAACGGACGAGTGGTGGAAAAGTGGAAGCACAGAATCAACGATAATATTCTAAAAGAAAACAGTTTTTTATTATAGTGTCATCAAGACAAAAATTCTCATGTCATTCACTTTAAATTGAATGCAATATTCTGCAATGACACAGAATTGATATATATATATATATATATATATATATATATATATATATATATATATATATATATATATATATACAACAATAAACAAAAATAAGCGATGGTGAATATGTACAGTATTTTCAATGTTTCAAAACAAACACAAAGGAAAATAACCAAAAACAAACAATCAGACAACTCTTTTTCTTCCTCATTCTCACAGAACAAAAATCAAGAGAACAGAAAAAAACAGTTATCAAAATCAAAAGTGAAAAAAATGGCACAACACAAGAACATCTCAGTGGAAAAGTAAAATATGTCAAATTGCAATGAAAACAGCACATTCTCCAATTGTTTGAGGCAATTATATGGGGGTTTGTCAATTAAATTGAGAACAATTCTTTGACCATAAATTATATTCAGGCAATATTTTGTATTCTTTATTTGCCAATATCAAACAAACAAACAAATAAATAAAAATAATAATGTATTTAAATATGTTAATTTGATTTATTTCTGCGGCCCTTCAATGCACTAAAAAGAAATTATAAAAAAAAGATATAAGATACATAAGATACAAACAAAGTTTCCTCTAAAATGTGTGCATTTTAGGCAAATTTTTCAACCTATGTGCCAAAATTAGTTTTGGATGTAAAGTTATAATCTTGAAACAAATAATTTAATGAATCAAAGTTACACAGTAAGTTCAATAAATTCTTTTTCATTTATAAGGATATATGGTTTTGTACTGTTTTTTAAATTATTAATATTGAGTATTATGCTGTACCTCACTCAACAGCCTAGTAATGCATCCATTTACTAGCCTGTTTATTCATTTCAGGGTCATACTCTGAAGCTGTACCCTATCCTAGCAGCATTTCAGGAGTCAGTCCTGGATAGTGACCCAGTCCATCACATACTGTACACACTTATAATGGAACAGTTTAGATTTACCACTTAACCAAATGCACATTTCAGGGGTCCGGAAGAGTAATATGAATAAGCAAATATGTCTAAAAAATTTACCATATTGATCAAGGAGTTATATTTTGATGAAAAATATATATTCTTTTTCAAAACATAAATATTGTTAATTTTCTGAATCATCCTCAGGGGTTTCCTGTCAGTTATTACAAGCAATGCTACCCCAAAATGAACAAATGCTGCAGTGTCAACTTGTGACTGAAACAATGCTATTAGTTTGTGGAGTCCTGCTGAAAAATTGAAAATTTAACAAGACACTGTGTTTTTCAAGTTATTTGATTAATGCTATAATAGTGGAATTGTAACCAACTGTCAGCTTGTATATTTCTGCATAATAGGGTAAGTACTGTTTCACTAAAAATTAGTTCTGTGCTCCTAGAAATGTCAGTACATTGGTGATCAGAATGTGAAAAGCATATCTTTGCCAATGATTTAGCAACTTCTATTTAAAACATAATTTATGCATTCAACAAAGTCAAATGCATTATTTTTGGTTCTTCGGTTTTCTGCAGTTTTAAAATACTTTGCATTTTGATTGCAGACCTCCTGTACTGATAACATTAACAATTTTTAATAAGGATGTTGTCAATTGGAATTTTTTCATCATCAAGCATCATTGATTTCCTTTGAGACAATTCAGCCTTTATCCTTTGATTTTCATAGGGGTTACTTTGTATCTTTATTCTTCTGAGGCATTGATTGTACAACTTATCAATGAATGCTATGTGAAATTTTTTAAACATGTTTTAATAAGATGTTTTAATTAGTCCTGTTTTGAATCAACCCTGAAATCCACTTGCTTTGTGGAAGATGATGCAAATAATGTCACAGCTCTCACAATAATACATATGAAAGTAAACCACAATCCTACTCGGGCTTATTGGACGTGTTGACTTTGAAACGTTTTCAGAGTAATACTTCTATAAATTTGTAATCACCTTATTTTTTTAAATATATACAAAAAATATACAAGAAATCAGAATTAATTTGCTTTTACTCATTGATCATCTCATTCCTCAAAATAGTACATAGATATGTCCCCAAGTATGTTATTTTCAAAATAGTAAGAGGATATGCTAATTTTTGAAACAAAATTTAGATTTGTCTAACATCATTTTGGACCAAGATTTTTAAATGCCTTTCAGACAGCCTTGGTGTCACAATCCCTCCTAATCCACTAACAGCTGTGTTTGCTGTTCTTCCAGGTGGGCTTAAAGTGGAGAAGGACAAACAAACTGTACTTGCCTTTACTACACTATTGGCACGTAGACTTATCTTGCTCAACTGGAAGAATCCTAACTCTCCCCTTTTAAGTCAATGGGTAACTGATGTTATATATTATTTAAAACTGGAAAAAATAAAATTCTCACTTAGAGGATCTGTGCAGAAATTTTTCCAAACCTGGCAGGATCTAATCAATAACATTTTAGAATAAGCTTTTAAAGCACTGAGGAAGCAGATTCTCTCCCTTTTTTCTTTTTTTTGTCTTCTCCATTTATCTATATTCACTTATTACTCTATTTATTTGCTTATTTTTACTAGGTTTAAATTTTATTCTGTTGGCCATGCTCTCTTTCTCAGGGGTTGACTTGTTTTCAAACCTATTCTGGTAAAATTGATGTATTTGTATGGAATGTTGTGTGATTTCACTAAAATCAATAAAATAAAAAAAAAAGATTTGTCTAAATTAACTAAATTTGACAAAAATGTAATATTTCTGTGTGAGTGCTTTGATTCAGAAAATGTTTATGCTTAAAAAACTGCACCCCCTGACTGCATTTTTTCAAATTTTTTCAAAGAAGTATCGGGCGTGCTTAGTGATAATGTTCTTGACATAGTAAATTCGTCATTAGATACGGGGGTCTTCCCAGACTGTCTTAAGACTGCGGTAGTTAAACCTCTACTTAAGAAAAATAATCTCGATCCCTCTGCTCTTGAAAATTATAGACCCATCTCTAACCTGCCTTTCTTAAGTAAAATTCTAGAGAAGGCAGTCATTATATAGTTAAATGAGCACCTCAATAAACATGCTATTCTTGATAAATTTCAGTCAGGTTTTAGAACAAATCACAGCACAGAAACTGCACTTGTTAAAGTAGTAAATGACTTGCGGGTAAATGCAGACAGAGGCCATTTATCTGTTCTCATCCTCTTAGATCTGAGTGCCGCATTTGACACCATTGATCATAATATTCTTAAGAATCGCCTTAGTCAATGGGTGGGCCTCTCTGGCAGTGTCTTAAATTGGTTTGAATCCTACCTGGCAGGGAGAAAATTCTTTGTTAGTTGTGGTAATTATAACTCAAAGACACATGATATTCTATATGGTGTTCCACAAGGCTCTATCCTGGGTCCACTGCTCTTCTCAATCTACATGCTTCCATTAGGTCAGATTATCTCAGGGCACAACGTGAGCTACCACAGCTATGCTGATGACACACAGCTGTATTTATCAATAGCACCTGATGACCCCAAATCTCTTGATTCGCTAACACAATGTCTAGCTTGTATCTCAGAATGGATGAATAGTAACTTTCTCAAATTAAATAAAGAAAAAAATGAAATCTTAGTGATTGGCAATAATGGATACAATGAGGCTATTAGAAATAAACTGGATGCATTAGGACTAAAAGTCAAATCGGAGGTAAAAAGCTTAGGGGTAACCGTTGATTGTAATCTGAATTTTAAATTGCATATTAATCAGATCACTAGGACAGCATTTTTTCACCTAAGAAACATAGCAAAAGTTAGACCTCTTACTGTATATCATCGAAAGATGCAGAGAAATTAGTTCATGCGTTTGTTTTCAGTCGGCTAGATTACTGTAACGCACTCCTCTCAGGACTACCCAAAAAAGACATCAATTGTTTGCAACTAGTGCAGAATGCAGCTGCTAGAATCCTTACCAGGAAAAGAAAATCCGAACACATTTCTCCAGTTTTGATGTCACTACACTGGTTACCTGTGTCATTCAGAATTGACTTTAAAATTCTGCTTATGGTTTATAAAGCTTTAAGTAATCTCGCCCCGGCTTATATATCGGAATGTCTGACACCTTATATTCCAAATCGTAACCTCAGATCCTCAACTGAGTGTCTCCTTAGAATTCCAAGAGCAAAACTTAAAAGAAGTGGTGAGGCGGCCTTCTGCTGTTATGCACCTAAAATCTGGAATAGTCTGCCAGTAGGAATTCGCCAGGTTAATACAGTGGAGCACTTTAAAAAACTACTGAAAACGCATTATTTTAACATGGCCTTCTCATAACTTCACTGTAATTTAATCCTGATACTCTGTATATCTAATTCATTATAATAACTATTCATTCAAAATCTGTACTAACCCCTACTCTCTCTTCTGTTTCCTTTTCCGGTGTCCTGTTGGTGGTGGCGTGCGCCACCACCATCTACCCAAAGCACCATGATGTTCCAACAATGATGGATGGATTAAAAGCCAGAAGTCTGTATGACCATCAGCATCAAGTGACTCCGTGAAAAACCCAAACTACAAAGAGGACTATTTCATTTATGTTAGGTAGAATGCCCAAAGGGGACTGGGCGGTCTCGTGGCCTGGAACCCCTACAGATTTTTTTTTTTCTCCAGCCTTCTGGAGTTTTTTTTGTTTTTTCTGTCCACCCTGGCCATCGGACCTTACTCCTTTCTATGTTAATTAATGTTGTCTTATTTTAATTTCTTATTTTGTCTTTTATTTTTCTTCTCTCCATTATGTAAAGCACTTTGAGCTACTTTTTGTATGAAAATGTGCTATATAAATAAATGTTGTTGTTGTTGTTGTTGTTGCATAGATGGAATGATGGTTGCAAGTAAAAAATAAAATAGAAAAGAAATGCACACAAATTAAGAAAAATTTAAGACAGTAATAATAAGTAAATATTTCTAAAACTTAAAACTCAAATAAATAAATAATTAAATAAGGCAATGAAGAGCTTTTTACTGAAAAACTAGTCAGGTGGGAAGACTTTAATTTCTTTCATAACATAGTACCCAAATGTTATACAGTGGAACCTCGGTTCACAAACATCTCGGTACACGTACAAATCGGTTTACGACCAAAAAGTTCGCCAAACTTTTGCCTCGGTTCACGACCACACACTTGGTGTATACGAACAAGCCAGTTTCCCTTTCGGCTTGTATATGTTCAGTCTCTCCCTGTGCCTTTCCTGTGCAGCGAGCGAGAGAGAGCGAGAGAGCACGACACACACACGAGAGAGAGAGACACACACACACAGGCAGTACAAGAGAGAGAGAGAGAGACGCACACACAACAGGCAGCGCAAGAGAGAGAGAGACGCATTCACAGGCAGAGCGAGAAAGAGAGCTGGACGCATAAGTTAGGAAGGCAGTTAAAGAATGTACTGGCCTGATTTTGTTTTCACTTCTGTTTACAGCGATCGGTTCGTAGCGTGCATTGTTGCAATGTTACTTTTCTTGGTGGTTTATTAAATTACGGATTTTTTCAAATGTTCATTTTTTTTCCCTGTGCTTAAAACTCATTAAAAAAAGTGTTTTTAGCCAGCGGTTGGTAGCACTATAGCGCAAACTATTGCAGTGTTAGTTTTCTCTGTTGTTCAAGGTTTTCTCAGTGTTATTCAATGTTTCTACATTTAGTTTACTATTGCGCTGTGCATTCTATGGTTTAATTAACTATGTTTGTGCTTAAAAACTTAAAGAAAATATATATATGTTGTGGCACGCGGCTGGGGGTGGTGCCCAGCCGGGACGCCCAGGAGAACAGGAGGAGGGCTCATTCCTCCTCCGGACCACGAGGGGGCGGCCGCCCTGGTTCCTTTGAAGGCCACGGGTGCAGGGCTTGGAAGCCCAACCCTGTAGGGGCCCGTGGTCTCCGCCAGGGGGCGCCCCCATGCCTGAAGGACACGGAACCCCAACACTTCCGCCACACCAGGAAGTACTGGGGGGAAGAAGTTTGGGAACACCCGGAGGGCTTCCGGGAACACAGCCGGCACTTCCGCCACACAAGGGAGTGTCTAGGGAGTGTCGGGGATCACCTGGAGCCCATCCGGGCACTTATAAAAGGGGCCGCCTCCCTGCAGAGGAGGACTGGAGTCGGGTGAGGAGTGGACAAGGTTGCGAGGCAGGAGAGAGGAGGCGGCCTGACGAGCAGGCAGAGACTGAGTGAGAGCCTGGATTTTGGGGAGATTGGTGCTTTGGCACTGGGTTTGTGCACTTGGACATTGTATTTATAATGTACAATAAACGTGTGGTGGACTTGAATATGGTGTCCGTCTGTCTGTGTCCGGGCAGCTTATCACAGTGGCGTAGTCGGAAGGAGGGTCTGCCTGGTTCAAGGCAGGAACCTGTAGAGAAAAAATGTTCTGTGAGCAGCCCGGCGCAGCAGCGGAACCCCCACACGCGCCGCGGGAGCGACGCATGCACAACTCCGCGGGAGCGATTCTCCCCTGGGACTGCCAGTAGTCCGCAAAACGGCTCTTACCCCTGGGTGCGGAGGAGCACCAACGGGCGTGGCTGGAGTGCAGCAGACTCCGACCGACGTGCTGTCGGAAACGGCGGCCAGGACGGTATCGCTGAAGGAAAGGCCAGTATGCAGCAGATACGGCTGGATGACGGGATCCGGGAGGTGAGTGCCCTGCATAACAACGGTCTGCCCTGCGGGGTAGGACTTCCCTCTTTTGTTACTGGCAGGGTATGCCCGGATCCGCGTCTGTGGCAGAGGCGTGCCGGTCCACAGGCCGTCGGCAGCGCGGAGGCGGCAGTCGGGAGAGCTGCAGACAGGATGGAGCTGCAACTCCAAGAGCCAGAATGGCGCCGCACCAGGAGCAGTAGAGCCAAAATGGCGGCGGACCAGGAGTCCCTCCTCATAACAGGCACGGGATTGGACAGCGTGTCCTGTCCTCTCGCCAGGGATTGGTCGGAGGCGAGAGCAGGGAATGTCTGTCCCGTGCTTCAAAGTAACCCGAGTGGGCTGCAGGAAAGAGCCCACGGAGAGCAGCCGGCGAGTGGCGCCGCCTGGAAGGTAAGCACACCGCCGACTGTCTCTTCCTCTTTGGCAGCGATACTGCAGGAGCTGCAGAGCAAGATCCAGCTCGTGCTGTCGCTGCCGGCCGAGCAATGTGCCCTCCGGGCGGAGACGCTGGACTCAGGAGGGATGGCAGTGGCATTGGATCGAGAGCCGCAGGCAGGAAGGGATCGGCGCGCTGCAGGAACTCCTGGACGGAGAGGCACAGCGGGGAAGGTAAGGGAGACCGACCCCGTGAAGCTCCGGACGCCTGCAGGGCTGGGTCTGCCCTTTTACAATGGGCAGATCCGAACTGACGCGGCGTCCCACAGTAAATGGAGGAAGCGGCTTGAGGAAGCCAGTTCCTCCGATAAGGGAGAATGTGCAGCTGGGTGCGTGCATTCTTCAAAGAGCCTTAAAGAGCAGCCAGCAGCTGTAGCTGACAATAAGGAAAGCTCACTGCTGGCTGTACTTTCATCCATGTCTGCGGCTCTACAGGCGCTGGCGGTTGATCAGTGTTCTGTGGAGTCGCATCCACAAATGCTATGTGCCCTCCGTGCTGGGGAGCAGATGCTGGAGGGGAAGCCAGTCGCGTCAGAGGAGGCGCTGGAAGAGCGGACGAAACGGCGCGGCGAGCAAACCTTCGGCCGGAGAGGTACAGCGGGACCGGTAAGTTTCATCGATCCCGTACAGCATGTTGGAGGTCCCACCGACAGGATCTGTGAACCCCGTGATCAGAGTCCAAAAGGGGGATCTCCTACAGGAGATGTGGCGGTGAGTGCTGCGTGCTTGGTGAGGGGAGAATCAGTGAGGGGACTAGCAGGACGTGGGCTGTTAAGTGCCCTGGGTCCTAGCGCCCTCCCTCCTAAGCCTGCCGCAGCCTTGAGGCGAGTTAAAAGGACGCAGACGCGACAGGGTCTCTTTTTACGCTATAAGGAGACTCAGTCCGTCACCGCGTCCAAGAGTAAAAGGGGGAGCCGAGGGAAGAAGGCCGGTTCCTCCGATAAGGGCAAACGTGAGGCAGGATGCTCACGTTTGGAGAAGGGCCACCCTCTGCGGCTGCAGAGGGTAAACCCACGGAAGGCTGAGGAGACGGGCGCGCGTGCGCTCCCGTCCGGTGTCCCACCACGAGGGGCAAGGGTGCCACGAAAGGGGGGCCGAGCTGGCAAGCACCGGGGTGCCGGTCAAAAGGGGGAACGTTACCCGTATAGACGTCAGAGAGACGCCGAGTGGCGGCGTCAGGGCAGCGTCTCCGCCCCTTGTTCTGTCTTCTTTTTTATAGGACCGGGCCCTGGAACGAAGTGTGTCGGCTTCCTGCCGAGGAAAACCTGCCCTCACGGGATTGGCCGCTGGGCTCAGGGGTCTCAGCTTGCGGTGGGGTACTGTGGCACGCGGCTGGGGGTGGTGCCCAGCCGGGACGCCCAGGAGAACAGGAGGAGGGCTCATTCCTCCTCCGGACCACGAGGGGGCGGCCGCCCTGGTTCCTTTGAGGGCCACGGGTGCAGGGCTTGGAAGCCCAACCCTGTAGGGGCCCGTGGTCTCCGCCAGGGGGCGCCCCCATGCCTGAAGGACACGGAACCCCAACACTTCCGCCACACCAGGAAGTACTGGGGGGAAGAAGTTTGGGAACACCCGGAGGGCTTCCGGGAACACAGCCGGCACTTCCGCCACACAAGGGAGTGTCTAGGGAGTGTCGGGGATCACCTGGAGCCCATCCGGGCACTTATAAAAGGGGCCGCCTCCCTGCAGAGGAGGACTGGAGTCGGGTGAGGAGTGGACAAGGTTGCGAGGCAGGAGAGAGGAGGCGGCCTGACGAGCAGGCAGAGACTGAGTGAGAGCCTGGATTTTGGGGAGATTGGTGCTTTGGCACTGGGTTTGTGCACTTGGACATTGTATTTATAATGTACAATAAACGTGTGGTGGACATGAATATGGTGTCCGTCTGTCTGTGTCCGGGCAGCTTATCACAATGTACATACAGTTCGTATGGTCTGGAATGGATTAATTGTACTTACATACAATCCTATGGGGGAAATTGCTTCGGTTCACGACCAAATCAGTTTACGACCAGAGTTTTAGAACGAATTATGGTCGTGAACTGAGGTTCCACTGTATGTTCTTTCTTTGGTGACATGGACATGGTTTTTGTTAATTTAGACAATATAGAATCATTCTAGTTTTGCTAGAAGGCTCTTTTCCTTTGTAAGGAAAATCTGGTACATGATATCTCAAATTGAGTTTCAGTTTTACATTTTCTCATTTGGAAGAAGGGTTGACTGTATCCATGTACATTGACTGCCTGCGTGTCTGGCTTCTATCATTACAGGAATGTCAATGTAAAATCTCAGTATTTTGAAATAACAAATTTATTTTCTTAGCTATTCCTGCAGAAACAAAGTTCTTAAACAGTTTATGACTAGGTTTCCAGATATTAGTTGCTTACGGAAGGAAGTTGGAGTATAATGAATTAGTAAACAATACTTATAGTGAACCTCTTTAAAAGTGAAATAATACCAGCACCATTGTGGAATTTGGTAGAATTATACACAGATCAGATTACAATAATACCAAGAAAACTGGAGCTTTCATTCAACTATAGATTTCATTTTTGTTATGCTACAGAAGGCACCATTTGTCATGTTTCAGCCAGTATGTGTGCTCTGGCTTTTGTTTATTTTAAGTGTTTTCTTTGTTTATTTTAGAGTATTATGTATGCATTTATTATAATCATATTCTTTACAACCATTGTTCAGTTTAATTATTATTTATTATCCATGTAATACTTGTTCATCTTTGCCCATTATGGATAGAATATTAAGAGCCAGGGCCACCCTGACATCACATCGCAACGTCCTCCCTCAGCCTATACGGTATATATTGTGAGCAAGACAAACAGGTCCTTCAGTGAAACATTGTGGTTAATTGTGGTTGTCTTTAAAGAAGTGTGTTTTTCTTGCTTTTGAATTGTTGTTTCAGTCTTGGATTTATAATTATTTAACTTTAGATAAAGACTTGTTTGTTGTGGTTTGTCTTTTTTCATTTTTGTTTGCTATGTTTTAATTGATTTCAAATAAATGCTTTTCATAAATAAACTTTGTGGACTGGTTTCTCAAGCCAAAGTGTTTATGGTTCTCCTTCCTCTTGAGAAACAACAAAAAGGTTTACATGCACTTTAATAACTTCATTATTTGTAGAAAACCAGTTTCTATAATGCCATGTAAAACCTTATTCCGATTAGAGAAACTTGGATAATGTTATCTGAGAAACAGGGTTAACACATTAGATTTCTCTTTGAGTAACATGGTTATTTGTCCATGTAAACACTTTTACCAGGTTAGAGTTAAGGATTCCATAGTCTATGCATGTCTGTTGCATTCCATTAGCTTTTTCATATCCGTGCCCACCAGTCTTTGCTTCTCACATGCATCCAGCAGTCATGGGAAAAAAATGGTGGAAGCTTTCACAAAGATAAATTTCCTGAGAAAAATGCTGGAGTGATCATATTACTCCTTCACCTTGCTGAAATAATTTGTCTCAGTATTTCACATATTGTTAAATTTATGTCGATGAGCTAAGCATACAGTGCTACGCTCAGCAGCATTGGGTTTAACATATTAAAAATAACATGCATTACTTAGTCTGATTACTTTTGTAAAGTAACCAGTAACCTAGCGCAATACCTGTTTTATTGAAGTATAAATGTTTGTGTAATTATTATCTCAGAGCAAAGGCCGTAAGGCAAGAAGCAAGCATACCAGCACACCGCTCCTTTGCAGGGCTCAATTGTACAGCCTAGCAGAAAAGAGTGTGCTGTTGTTAATCAAGTAACTGAAACCTATAAAGTGTCATTTTAGTTTTCTTCCAACTATTTGCTATAGATATGTTGAAACACCGTGGCATGATGGCACAGTAGTAGGACTGCTGTCTTGAAGTAAGTAGACTGGTGTTCACTTCCCATGTCCTCCTTTGTGGGGAATTTCCATGTTCTCACCATGTCTGTGTGGGTTTCCTCCAGGTGCTCTGGTTTCCTCCCCCTTTTCTAAAGACATGCAGATAAGGTGAATTGGTGACACAAAATTGGCCCTAGTGTGTGTTGGGTGTGTGGGTATGTGTATGTATGTGTTTTTGCACTGCAATGGACTGGTGCCCTCTCCAGGGTTTGTTCCTGGCTTGTGCTCTACACTAGCTGGGATAGGCTCCATCCAGCAGCATGCGACACAATACATGAAGCATTAAACATCTCTTTAGTATAAAAAAAAATCTTGCGACGATACAAGACTTTTTCCTGCGACAAGACGTGATTTTTTGAAGAGAGATCTTTTGAAGAGAGACACTTTCACTTCCCGCAAAGTCATGTCATACTTACAACCTTTGGAAGCAAGTCCCGTGATAAACATGCAGAGCAGGTTAGAGATAATGGAAGTAGAAAAATTCGAAAGTCTCAAAAAATAAGAGTAAAGATCGCATTAGCGCAAACAAACTGAAAATATTACTCTGTGAAATAACAGAACAGCAAAAAGAGATCAAATATTCAGATGCTGTACAGACTTTTAAATGTTTGAAGCGCCGCACAAAATACAGATCACGTAGAACGGCAGCAGCAGCAAGTCAGCAACTGATCGAGCAAAGAGGAGGTAAAAAAAAAATAACTGTTATTTGTTTCCCAATGTATCACCATTTAAGAGGTGTTTCAGAGGAACCAATGTGTCTCCTTGGTTTGCATTCAGCCCCTTTTCATAACAGCGCGTAGTTCTGGTGGGGAGGGGGGCGGGAAGAGGAATACAAGCGAAGTTTAGATCACATTGCATGGCAGCAGCAGCAAGCCAGCAGCTGATCGAGCAAACAGGAGGTAAAAGTAATTATTTGTTTCCCATTGTATCATCATTGAAGAGGGGTTTCGGAGGACTGGCTGCATCTCCTTGGGGTGTGTTCAGCCCCCCCTCTTCACAACGGTGCATAGTGTTGGCTGGGGGGAGGGCAGGTGAGCGAAGCAAGCAGGCGGCAAAGCTCCCTAGTATTTATAAAGCACAAGAAAATTATCATGTTTGTGTTTCTGGTCAGTTTTATGTAGGTTCATATACTAGCTTAGAATTTAATAACTAATGTCCAGTCAAATGTGCAGGTTTTCATACAAAAAAGGACTAAGTAATACAAGGTAACACACTGTTTGTAGCAAAATATATTTTATAATGAATGTATGCGTGTATTTAGTCACCTTTTTTAAGTATGAGTAATGCCACTAAGTTACTTTTTAAAGTAATATTACCCACACCTATAGAGACATTGGCTCGAGCAGGTTTTTGAATTCAGAGCGACTGTTGATGATGTTCAATAATTGTTTTGTCACATTTTTATGACATTGCAGAATTTGGCCAAAATGGATGTGGGGAGAGAGGACATGCAGGTGATGGGTGTAACAGAGCAAGATGCAGAAGATGGGAAGATATGGAATAACATGATCCGCTGTAGCAACCCCTGATGGGAGCAGCCAAAAGAAGGAAAAGAAGCATTTTGAAAAAGAAGAACTCATGTATGTAAACAAGGATTTTTAAGAAACCAGGTTTCTACCTTAACCAGGTTACTCACCTTATTCCACTTTTATATGTTCATGTAAACACACTCATTTTGATATATTCTGGGACATTCAGCGTATTTTGAACTGTTCTCCATTTCATGAGCCAAGATAAGTCCCAAAGTGTGGTTTGGGATCAGGCTGCCTTGGATGAGGCCTTTCTTAAGCACATCAGTGAAGACTCCAGACTGGTTCTTTGTGCGCTGGTCATCATAATATATTTTCAAGTGTCTGTTCAACCATTGAAGTTTACATTGTTGAAACACCACCTATTCATTTTTTCATTGTTGATTTGTTTTGTTTGTTTTGCTTTTTTAATCAAAACTTGATGGCTTCCAAAATGGCCTCAAAATGAAGAACTCATCATGAATCTCTCAGACAGTACAACTTCTCAGTTTTCATTGCTGTAGGTTGACAACCAGGGTTTGAGACTTTGGTAAAAGGTGATTGCATACATATTTTACTGTAAGTCAGAGGTTACTACCATGAAATGTAATAACTACAAATAAATAGTTTTCTGATTGCCTGATAAATGATTGCTATTTGTGATATGGGTTTGATAAATCCAAAGCAAATTCTTGGATAACTTCTAGGTGTGAGGTCAGTGCACAACATATACCATTGCTTTGCAAAAGGTAGACACTCCAAGATATTAGAAGCACAGTTATGTTCCAGCCTATGAAATGAGATATATAGGCATTATGCATAGTTTCTTTTGTCTTCTATATAGTCCTTCATTAGACAAAATTCCTCAGAGCTCTTATGTGTGTATCTTTCCAAAGCAAAATAACTATGCATTTATGCTCTTATGTTTCTCAGAATATTCTCATACATTTGGGGATGTAAAACATTTCAGCAGGTTCTTCTTTGTTGAAGCCTAATTTTTAGAAATGTCTTAGTTACTACTGCAACTAATGTAGCAGAATGCTACAGCATAAATACTGCAAATTGTCTTGAACATAAAATAAATAAGACCACTATATCGTAAATGTTTGTTTGTAGTGTATTTAAAGCAAGATGGTACATCATTGCAGTCCTTGGCACTATAGCCTAATTGCTTCAAAGACCATTGTCCAATTTCCAGCCCTATCACTACGTGAAAAACTTTTCTAATGCGAGAGTTTTCTCTCTAGTTTCATTGTTTTATTCTGCATCCCAAATATGTACACACACAGTTAACTGTCAACTCTAAATTAAACTGCTATGAATGAATGAACACAGATAGGTATGTGAGTGTGTGTGTTGTAATGGAATGGCATGCAGTATGCGTTTATTTATACCTGGTGGCCAATGCCTCTGGTATAGCCTTTAGTTAAATATCAATTATGAAATGGAAAAGTAACTTCTGAACATGTGTGAATTTAAAGTGTTCATACATAAAGAAGCCTTTTGAACCTGCAGATGTTGCCTGAGTAGTTGAGTCAGAGATTTGGGAGCCTGAGATACCCATATGCTAACATTTATAGTCAAATTATATATGTCGGCTGCTACGCTTCTATTGTAAACTTTTTACTTTTACTTTTATACACCATACAATGTTGATATAACATGAAGTGTAATGTTAGCCAATGAAGAAGCTTTTATGGGGCTATACATCTGACTACAGTAATTATGAGGGGTGATTTGTGCCAAAATTAAGACTTGCAATGCAGCCATGTACATTCGCTTGCGTAGCGTTAAGACTCGCAATGCGGATGGGTGCATTCGGAATGGAGACAGAATGAAAGTCCTCATTTGTTTATAGTGTAGCCATGAAAACTAACTGCCATAATGTACCTTACACAAAATGGGAGGGGTATGTGAGTGTTTATGTGTTGCTACCACTTCTCCATTTTGATATTTAGGCTAGCAAAACAAAAGTAGTATTTACTTGTTTGTATACTAGCTGTAGAGACACTTAAAAAAGGTAAAGTTGAATCTATTCGCTTTCAAAAATGACTATCCTATTTACACATTGTTTGTTCATCTTTCCTGCAAACAGAGAATCATGCCTTCTCATGGATGGTGTCAGGTGCACTGTGGTGTTTGCACGCTATATTTTTTTAATAAAAATTTAATTTTTTTCTTCTGTTTCAGTGACGAGCCTTCGCTTATATAGATAACTGCAGACAGACTGGTAAAATATATGCAAGGATTAGATGCAGTTGAGAGAGTTGAGGTAGGCAATGAAATACAACTATATGATATGACCTTATCATATTTACTGCTATAGATCAAATCTGTAACCATATTGCCAGTTATTATTACTAGTTGTTTTTTTTTTTTAAAGTGATGAGCCAGCAAAGTTTGAAGCTGCCTGGTTAATGCCAGAACTTTCTAGAATTTTTGAGAAGAGAATCAGAAAGTTAATCAGCAACAAGTTCAGAAGAGTCAAGTGATTGTTAAACTACAATACAAAGAGAACAAACAGCTCCTACTGTGCTTGCACAATCCACTGTTGCAAGACAGGACCAAATTCAAAGGAATCTTGTCCAGCTTTTCCAACCATAGATAAAGAACACATTACCCCAAGATCAAAAAGAATATTACTTATGCAACTGAAATTTGGACAAAAGACTATTTCTGTCTAGCATAAAAAGCATTAACACTGTGCCTGGTCCTGAAGAATGTCTTCTTTTACAAAATTGTGGCCTTGGTCAGAAAAGAATAACTTTTCCAGACAAAAATGAAAGTTATGAAGATCTCATAATTCATCTCTTTGCAAGTTACCCAGCCCTAAAATCAGCAGGAGGGTTTGAAATATTGAGGAGCTTTAGATTTAAATCTTTACACCCTATTCCAATACCAGCCAATGGGTAGAGTGTCAAATTTCTTTAAACTGAAAGTGGTCTCAAACAAGTAGTGGCATATACGATAAGGACACTTCAGACTAACCTAGACAACAAAAGTAGCTGTGAACAAGAGGTAACTGCCAAACATAATGGTGATATTTCTGGTAAGACTCACTTTTGTAATAGATGTAATTTAAAATTTGACAGACCATTTATGCTTTTAAATGTAAATGATATAGATCAAATGTAATTGTTTAATGGTATGTTCCATTGTTTTCCTCTGTCTTTATTTTGATCTAAACAGTTTTACTTATAGATAGATAGATAGACAGATACTTTATTAATCCCAAGGGGAAATTCACATACCCCAGCAGGACCATACTGATAAAAAACAATATTAAATTAAAGAGTGATAAAAATGCAGGTAAAAACAGACAATAACTTTGTATAATGTTAACGTTTACCCCCAATCCCCCCCACCCCTGTGTGGAACTGAAGACTCGGATAGTGTGGGGGAGGAACGATCTCCTCAGTCTGTCAGTGGAGCAGGACATTGACAGCAGTCTGTTGCTGAAGCTGCTCCTCTGTCTGGAGATGATACTGTTTAGTGCAGCGCTTCCCGATTCATTTTACCCTTGCACCCCCTGTGACGGACGAGGCCGATTTCGCACCCCCTTGGTTTGAGAAGAAGTATGAAAAATATGAGGTTAACACAGAAAAACAGATCACCAATTGAAGCTTTATGAATAATGGATACTTTATTCACAGCTAACAAGAGGGTGGAAAGAGCAGCCTTCCACACCTCAACCACACAAAATACAAGTATGAAACGATGTTCTTTATAAAAAAATTTATAGAAGGAATAAATAGTTTGAGAATTTTATGTTGTTTAGGTTCTAATTTTCTCCTGCCTCTTCTTTGTAATTATCTCTTCGAAACGTGGTTCTTTATGTGTTAATAAATACGTAGGTCATTTTCGGGGTTCAGTGCATTACGATATTTATTCTTGATGTACAGTAGAGATGAAAATCCCAATTCACATAGCCAAGTGGTGGCAAATGGGACAAGGACTTTCAATGCTCTTTTTGCAAGAGTTGAATACCCAGTTTGAACATTGCAGCAAAAGGTTTCGAGTGAACTGGACTCGTAAAGCAGCTTCATTGCTTGGCATGCTTGCATCTCAATTAAATGTTCTTTGTCTTCATCCTCATCTCTCATCTTTTCTAATTTGAAAGCAAAGGGGTTGACGATCCAGGTTTCTGATTCTTCCAGATCTCCCAGGCAGAAATAAACGTCAAATGACTCTTTCAGGCTTTCCAGGTGCTGACTGATTTCTTCTTTGATACTGTCTTTAAAATTTAAGCTGCTGCACTCCACAATGACTTCGTTCAGCAAAGGAAAATTAGCGACATTCTTATTCTGGATACGTAAACTCCACAACAACAACTTATTCCTGAAAGCACGCAGCTTGTCGCAGGTGGTCACAATATTCATTTCTTTTCCCTGAATTGAACAATTCAAATCATTGAGATGTTGGAAAATATCTGCCAGGTATGCCAACAATGGTGTAAAATAAGGAAATTCGAAAGAATGCAGAAAGTCACATTTCTGTTCTTGTAGAAATTGTTTGATTTCCTTTCTGAGCTGAAAAAACCTTGTCAAAACTCGACCTCTAAAAATCCATCTGACCTCCGTATGAAATAGGAGAATAGAAGCATCATCATTAAGTTCACTACAAAACGCGTTGAACAACCTGTGATTCAAAGCTCTTCCACGAATAAAATTTATAATTTTAACACACGAATCCACTACATTTTTCAAAGTAACCGGCAAGGTCTTCGACACAAGAGCTTGGAGATGAAGGATACAATGAGTAACCGTCACCTCTGGTACTTCATTTCTTACAAGAGTAACAAAGCCAGATCGGTTTCCTAACATAACAGGAGCACTGTCAGTACAAATAGATCCGATAATTTGCAACGGAATCTCGTTAGTATTGAAAAAGCTTTTCACCGTATTGAAAACATCCCTTGCGGTTGTCGTTGTTTCGAGTGATTTGCAAAACAGGAATTCTTCCTCGATGGCATTCCCCTTTACATAACGAATGAAAACAATGAGTTGGCTACAATTATTGACATCTGTCGATTCATCTAACTGAATTGAGATCTTGACGGGGAAAGCTTTGATGTTTGAAACCACTTGATCGAGAATATCAGCGCCAATGTCATCAATCCTACTGCGGATAACATTGTTTGACAGAGGAATCTGTTGAACTTTCCGTGCGGCCTCTGCACCCAGGATAGTCTTCACTATATGTAAAACACATTGTTTGATAAGAGTCTCTAAAACAGTGTGCGGCTTTTTCATTTTTGCCACTTCGTATGCAACTTTGAATGATGCCAGAAGCAGGGGCTTATCCACAGGAGTGAACCCTAACTTCAGAAGTGTTCCTTTAATGTCATAGCATGCCCTTTTAGCCTTCAAGGAATTAAGATCATTCACTTCTCTCGTGTTTCCACCATGTTCACCGAGCTTTGATGGCTTCAAGTTGGAATTGGAAAATATTGCATTGCAAAGCACGCACTGCAGTCTGTCTACTCCATCAATAATTGTTTTGGTAAAGCCATACTCAGTGTAATCCTCCTTCCATTTTCTAATTTTTTCGCGACTAGCCATGATTAAATGAATGGTAAAAAAGTAAGAGCGAAGCGACGGTGACTTATTGAGGCAGGCAGGCGAGAGCACAATAGCACGCGGGCTCGATGAAATGCGCGTCAAGTCGATCTAAAATGCGCGGTCGGATTCAAAAAAATATATCTTTTCAAGTTCTATTTGGATATAAGTAGGATCTATTTAGTCGACAGAAATATCTTTGGTAGGAATGTAAGTTGAATTTAGTCTTTAAATTTCTATGGTGAAGAAAAATTTATGCAATGATGACTAAATTTAACTTACATTCCTACCAAAGATACTTCTGTCGACTAAATAAAACTTACTTATATTTAAAATTTAAATAGATCTTGAACAGATACGATAGTTCATAATACCCACGCAGTGCGCGTAAGAGCGGAAGTCATCCATTTTAACAAGCAGCGTATTGCACTGATACGAAATGGCCTGCCCATTTAATTATTTAGGAATGGATACATAAATTAAGATTTTGCACAAATAATGTTTTTAATTTTTCTTCCTCGATGGATTCTGGCACCCCCAGCAACAGTTGCTCGCACCCCTTTGGGGTGCCAGCACCCCCAATCGGGAAGCACTGGTTTAGCAGATGCAGTGGATTCTCCATGATTAATAGGAGCCTGCTGAGCGCCCGTCGCTCTGCCACAGATGTCAAACTGTCCAGCTCCATGCCTACAATAGAGCCTGCCTTCCTCACCAGTCTGTCCAGGCGTGAGGTGTCCCTCTTCTTTATGCTGCCTCCCCAGCACACCACTGCATAGAAGAGGGCACTCGCCACAACCGTCTGATAGAACATCTGCTCCATCTTATTGCAGATGTTGAAGGACGCCAGCCTTCTAAGGAAGTATAATCGGCTCTATCCTCTCTTGCACAGAGCATCAGTATTGGCAGTCCAGTCCAATTTATCATCCAGCTGCACTCCCAGGTATTTATAGGTCTGCACCCTCTGCACACAGTCACCTCTAATGATCATGGGGTCCAGGAGGGGCCTGGGTCTCCTAAAATCCAGCACCAGCTCCTTGGTTTTGCTGGTGTTCAGGTGTAGGTTGTTTGAATTGCACCATTTAACAAAGTCCTTGATTAGGTTCCTATACTCCTCCTCCTGCCCACTCCTGATGCAGCCCACGATAGCAGTGTCGTCAGCGAACTTTTGCACGTGGCAGGACTCCGAGTTGTATTGGAAGTCCGATGTATATAGGCTGAACAGGACCAGAGAAAGTACAGTCCCCTGCAGCGCTCCTGTGTTGCTGACCACAATGTCAGACCTGCAGTTCCCGAGACGCACATACTGAGGTCTGTCTGTAAGATAGTCCACGATCCATGCCACCAGGTATGAATCTACTCCCATCTCTGTCAGCTTGTCCCTAAGGAGCAGAGGTTGGATGGTGTTGAAGGCGCTAGAGAAGTCCAGAAACATAATTCTTACAGCACCACTGCCTCTGTCCAAGTGGGAGAGGGATCGGTGTAACATATAGATGATGGCATCCTCCGCTCCCACCTTCTCCTGGTATGCGAACTGCAGAGGGTCGAGGGCGTGGCGGACCTGTGACCTCAGGTGGTGAAGCAGCAGCCGCTCGATGGTCTTCATCACATGTGACGTCAGAGCGACAGGCCAGAAGTCATTCAGCTCACTAGGACCATATACCTTTGGGACTGGGGTGATGCAAGATGTTTTCCAAAGCCTCGGGACTCTCCCCTGTTCCAGGCTCAGGCTGAAGATGCGCTGTAGAGGACTCCCCAGCTCCAGCGCACAGGCCTTCAGCAGTCGTGGCGATACTCCATCTGGACCCACTGCTTTGCTGGCACGAAGTCTCTTCAGCTCTCTGCTTACCTGGGCTGCTGTAATTGTGGGTGAGGTGAAACTCTCTCCTATGCTGGTATCAGCAGAAGGTAGGATAGAGGTTGCAGTACTCCGAGGTGAGAGTGGGTTAGGGTGGTCAAACCTGTTAAAGAAGTTATTCATCTGGTTTGCTCTCTCCACGTCTCTCTCGATGGTGGCACCCTGCTTCGAGCTGCAGCCAGTGGTGATCTTCATCCCATCCCACACTTCCTTCATGCTGTTCTGCAACTTCTGCTCCAGCTTTCTCCTGTACTGCTCCTTCGCTGCATGAATGTGTGCATGTATTTATTAATTAATTTATTTATTTTTCAGCAACATGAATAAAAGCCTAATGCTTTCAGGAAGAATAATTTCAGTCTAATTATCTGATATTCATCACCATCATAAAGTTGACCTTCCTTGTGACTACTAACTTGAAACTTAAGACAGTAACCTGCCACAACTGATCATCTATATAAATTATAGATTATTGACTTAATTATAAATATAACTTACACAGAATTACACATGTTACCATTACAAATATAAAATAAAACCTTTATCTAGGAAAACAAAAATTGTTAACTCTCAAAGTCTGCTGATGCAGATATGGTAATTGTCACATAAATATCATAACCATCGTCAATTTCCTGTGCTGTAGTGGTGATTTTTTTAAATAACTCCAGTGTCAAATTTTAATTTTAGATTCAAGAAGTGGCTTTAGAGAAATGCCAGACATGTGAACAAATTATTCCTCTGCAATTAATTTATCAAAACGTAAGACACTGCACAAGGTAAAATGTTAATATTTTGCACTTTGTAATGTTTACTTTTATACTGTATACATGTACTTTTGTGGTATTTTGTACTTTGTAAGTTTCAGGCTTTTAGTATGTATAAATGCCTTTACCTGCTTTGTTTGTTTGGTTATACCTAGAATGCTAGTGTTATGCTGCAAGTGCATGTACTCAAAGCTAGCCATAATACTGAAAATGTGAAGGTTCAGATAATCAACAACTCCTTATTAATTGAGTCAAAGTTTATTTAAAGTATGTATGTTTCATGTTCAGTGCATTTTTAGGGTAAGCAGTGTGACTTCATCACTAAAGTTATGTGCCTTATGTGTTGTTTATTACTGTCAAAGCTATTTACTTGCTTGTGTTATTTCCAGATAAGGTGTGTCTGATTCTGGGAGAAATGATCATGTATGGTTAAATAAAGTGGGTAAGTTAAATACCATTGTCTAACAAATAAATGCCTAGTACCCAATGAGCTTAAAATTTTGATTTGAAATTATACTAGACTACTATATTCAATTGGCTGATGAACTTATATCATGAGTTATTAAAACTCCTACCCTGTTTGACTTTTTTGTTGTGTTAGGATTTTGAGGGTTGGAAGCAGTATTTGTACCAGGATTTTGAAAAAGGGTTTGTCTAAATTTGTCTCAGGTGAGTGTAATGTTATTTTTGTTACCACATGACTCATGTTTTGAAAATGCCAGATGTGTGCATTTCCAGTCTCTTATTGTATGAGTGTCCTCAAATAGGTTATCACCAAAATACCAAAACTGAATATTTTCTATATTGTGTATTCTAACCATGTATTGTATCTAATGTACCAATGAGTCACAAAGTTGCATGTTCTACTGTCTATAATGTAAGTTTAAAATTTCAGAACTGATTAATTTGGTGGCTCGAGAATATCTGACAAGTCTGTGACTTTGGCCAATCCTTCGACATTTGCCGAAGAAGAGGTAGTACATTAGTACACTCAATAGTAGTATTGGTGCCAACACATCGCTGAAGTTAGTAGAGCTAGTAGTGGGGTTTCCACTTGCCATATAGATATCACAGAAATTTTCAGTGTGATGACATCAGACTCTACAGCATTTTGAAGTTGGTTTTATTTCATTAAATAAAAAATGATTATTTGTTGAGACATTGTTCATGCTTACCTTGCCTTGTTCACATTTCCCTCCTACAGGACATACTAGTTGTTACTTGTCGATAGCCTCCTGTTAACATCACATGTTTTGAGTGGTTATGATTTGTAACATTTAAAATATTATTTTCTTGAACTTTTTAGGTAGATTTGTAAATAGTAAGGAATATATGGCTAAATATATAAATGCTCTTTAAGGGCCAATTTCACTCTAATATTGACAAAGTATTGCTGACAATCTTTGCTGTTCAGGTTTATATTTAGTTGATATTTTAATCATGATGTACAGAATATTAAAATGCATGGAGTATAGGATAATTTTCATTTGTTAAAGAAAAAAAAATTTAAAAGCTAAGTCAGAATCCAGAATAATATCTGGAAGTGTTTTAACTCTCTTGCTCACATATATACAGTTGTAGTGGGGCTACATAGTAATAGTATATTCTATGTTTGTGCTGAGTGCGTTTTGTTTTCATCATTCTGTTTACTGTCGGTTATGTGTGCGTCAGTGAATGTTGTCCCCGTAAGTGCAGAGGGAAAGGATGATGGAGAGAGACTGCAACCCCAGGGCGGAAATCACCTGTTTACACACCAGGTACATCCGGGACATTTTACATTTAAAAAAGAGGAGCGAGAGGCAACAGGAGAGAGAGGAAAAGAAAAGAAAAGAAGACAATTTATCCATCCATCTACAAACTCATTACTGCTATTCATTGCTTTATTCTACTGCCTGCTTTTTCATCTACCGATTATTCATTACGACAGCCAGAGCCAGAGCTGAGAAACCCCGGGGTTGAAGTCATTCCAACCATTGCCAGGACATTTATGGTGAGATCATTTTGTTTTCGGTAGGAAGCACAATAACACCACAACCAGTTTCTATACTGCCGGACTATATTTTGGGGCACATTTTTTCACCACATTTTCAACTGCCGTGTTTTTTAGATCTATGTTTGTATTTGTGTTTTGTTGCTTATGTTAATTGTTTGGGGGCAAGCGAGGAATTATTGTAAATATTTGTGTTACTATATATTTTAATTAGTCACTGGTGTTTTGGGGATAAGTGGTCATTTGCGCACCCATATACATACTGTATTTATTTATTATTGAATGTTTGTCTGTCTTTCATTTTACAATATATCTGTGTTTAATTTGACATATCCGTTTACTGTCTCTGGTTGTTTTGTCGGGAAAATAAGACATCTTGTAAGGAGTATGGCTTGTTATTAGAGCAAGAAACCTCAGGTATTCCAAGTTATGGTCTTGGTAGTGTAGTGGCCGGTCTGGGTAAGGGGTCGGCCATTATACAGTATGTGTATGTACCTACTTTGATAGTGTCTAGGAGAGCCAGCTTAATACTGCATCTCATCTCAAAAATTACAATGTTCTAATTTTGTAATGCCCTAATACAGTATACTGAACTATCTAAATGACAACAGACCATTCAGCCCAACAAAGCTTACCAGTTCTATCCACTTAATTCTTCTATAATAACATCTAGTCTAGTTGTCCTCAAAGTCCTGTTGTCTGCCTACCATAGTACTTGGCAACTTAATTCATGAGTGTGTGTGAGGAAAAACTTCCTAATGTTTTTATGAAATTTACGCTTAACAAGTTTCCAACTGTGTCCCCATGTTCTTGATGAACTCATTTTAAAATAACGGTCTTGAACCACTGTACTAATTCCCTTCATAATTTGTAATGCTTCAATCATGTCTCCTCTTAATCTTCTTTTGGTTAAACTGAAAAACCTCAGGTTTTTAAATCTTTCCTCATAATTCATCCCCTGTAGCCCTGGAATCTGCCTATTCACTCTTCTCTGGACTTTTTCCAATGCTGCTATGTCCTATTTGTAGGCTGAGACCAAAACTGCACACAGTACTCCAGATGAGGCCTCACCAGTGGGTTATACAGCTTGAGCATAACCTCCTTGGATTTGTACTCTACACATCTGTAATCAGAATATAAGTTTAATGTTTAATGTGCTGTGTACAAAAATTATTTTATAAATCCACTCACATGTACAGGCCAGGCCAAAGTTAGCACACAGTGGCTCTCAGCATTTAGAACTGCTAGGCAAGCATTTGAAGAGAGAAGGTTGACAACTACAAAAATGGACATTGTACTATTTCTGTATGTTAGAGATGAAATTGAATCCTCTCCTTGCCTTGTTTGGAACCTAAGTAAGGGCCTGCACGTGGAGAAAACAGTATAAAAGACTTGGACAGCAGCCAAACACCTCGAAGCCTCCGCCCTGAGAATCCTTCCAGCGCAGTGATGAAAAATGGCAGACTGTATACATCAAGATCCCACCATGGTAATTGTCTTGCTATGGCTTCCTTTGTCTGTAATGCCCTGTAAATCGTCATTAAAGAAAGCTAAATTATTTTCTCTTATGTGATTTCTTACCGCCATATCACTATGGGAGAGGTATTGCCTTTTAATGTTATATCTATATAGATTTGGGTTACTTAAAACGCTGCAATTACAAAATAACTCATTCCAACTAGGGAGCTAGCAACCCCTAGAGGAAATAACATTGTGCTATATAACCTAACATTCTGTTAGCTTTCTTAACGACTTCTGAATACTGCCTGGCAGTTGATAGTAACGAGCCCCCTGTAACCCCTAAATCCTTCTCATAAGGTGTAGTTTTGATTTTCAGACCTCTCTTTGTTTATTCAAACCTAACATTTTTACTACCTACAAGTAATTCTTTAGATTTATTAACCTTAAATTTCAACTGCCACGAATCTATCCAAGTCCCTCTGTAATGATTCAACAGATTTTGAAGTATCTGCCAATCCACTGAGGTTGGTATCATCTGCAAAGTTAACCAACTTGTTACTTATACTGCTATCCAAAACATCTATATATATATTTCAGCATGTCTGTCTGTTGGTTGGTTGGTTGGTACGTTTACATCAGTGTTTTGATTGGCTGAACGAAGCACTGGGAAGCGAGTGACCTATCGGATTAAAAGAAAAGCTGAAGGAAGTCACTCGACTGAAGAAGATGAAAATGCAAAAAGAAATAAGATTTTGGATATTTCAAGTGCTCAAACTACACCTCAAGAATTGCCAAGAACAAAGAAACCAAAAAGAATTTTTACTGAAGAACAAAAACTGTGGAATAAACAGTGACGTGCAGTACGACAAGGTAGTCGTGCCCGTCAAGGACGGGCTGCAGGCGACTTTTATCAGTGTTGCAGGGTAAAAGTCATTAAGTGCAAAATTATTTGTACCATGATTAAATTTAGTAATAAAATGTTTTTTGTTATTTGTGTTCAAATATCGCAGCAGAGACAAAATGAACGCCAACGAGTTGCAGCTTACAGAAGCAACCGCACGGAAGAAAAAACACAATTGGTTCACGAAATTGAGCGTCTGCGATTGCAACAAAAAGTTCTACTGCCACTGAAATTGAAGTTGCTCAATGACGTGAACATGAATGGCAATGACAACAAGAAAATCGGTCAAACGCAACTCAAGTTGAAATTGTTGAGAGAAGAGAACAAGAACGTTTACGACAACGAGAGGATCGTTTAAATTTAACTGAACGTGAAATTGTCGAAAGAAGAGAGCAAGAGCGACAAAGACTACGAGAAAATAGACTTCATGAAAATGAGGAAGATGCAAATTCAAGTCGTCAACAACATCGCATTCCAACTCGAGAAAGTCGAGCAAATGCGTCTGAAATTCAACCTCAACTTCGAAGAAACACTTTATGTTGCCTTATCTCGAGCAACTTCAAGAAAGAAGATCAAGCTCTTAGTTTGAAAAGATTGCCACGAGGATCAAGATGGTCTTTACATCAATAATGTAGTGTACCCAGGGATATCCACTTAAATACTTGAATAAACATAGTTTTCGTATTCGTTAAGTATGCATTGATTGTGTTAATGATTCATAATTTTATTTTGATACAGATAAGTCGTTCATTTTATGGCATGTAACACTTTCATACATGACTTAAACTAGAAACAACTTTCATTATGTTTATTATTGCCTTGGAACTAAGATCCATACAGCTCAGGTGGTAGAGTGCACACTACCCTTGGTCGGTGGTTCGATCCCGGATGCCGGAACAAAGTTAGGACCTAACACCACCTACTGTCCGCCTGGGTTCGAATCCCGATTCGTCATGTGGCACAAATAACAAAAAACATTTTATTACTAAATTTAATCATGGTACAAATAATTTTGCACTTAATGACTTTTACCCTGCAACACTGATAAAAGTCGCCTGCAGCCCGTCCTTGACGGGCACGACTACCTTGTCTGTTTATATAATACGCTACCATGGCTGTCCGTTTCTCTGTCCAGGATATTAAATCACCTGTAGCTCGCAAACCGTTTGACCTATTGACCTGAAATTTGGTACACATATACTATGTGACCTCTACTATCCGCTATCGGGGTGATGATTGACCTCCAAGGTTATTCCTCTTATTATTTTAAATATATTTTATTGTAGAATCTACTCTTGGCAGTGTCCAACAGGGCGGCCAAGTGGCGCATGCATATGGGCGCCGTTCTCACTCCCTACCACCTTCGCCGTCACTTCCTCTACCTCTTCATATCTTAAATCATTTTTGAGGCCATTTGAAAACTTAAGTGCCAGCTTAAGTAAAAAATTAAGGAAAACGTACTAAGTAATTAAAACACAAACACTGATTTAATCAGTTTTAACGTGAAAAGATACCAACAAAAGAAGAGCGGAAATGGGCCACTAGTCTGGAGAATAGAAGAGCTGGTCAAGAAGTAGCAAGCGCATCAACCTCTGATGAATGCTAAACGTACAGAGAAAAAGTATGAAAACTATGAATGCTCAAGTCAAGTATATTCACTGCGCATTATCATGCAGTACGCCATTACTGGTGTATACAGTATATATTAAAAATAGCAGCGGTCCTAGCACTGACTCCTGTGGAACAACACTCTCTTAACATCCAATTCTGATAGGGTTCCTTGCACCATAACCCTCTGCTTCTTGTGTCTTATCCAATTTTGCATCCATCTCCAAACAACACCCTGAACTCCCACTTCTTAAAATGTATTGCCCAACCTCTCATGTAGCACCTTATGAAATACTTTCTGAAAGTCAAGATAAATAATATCATATGCTCCACTTTGATTGTATCCGTTTGTTGCTTCCTCACAGATAACTAGTAACTAGTTAATTAAATGTTCAACTACATATCACACCCAGGTTGACTTTTTTAAATTAATTATTCATGGCTTCTTTTGTTTAAAGAAGACAGGAAAAGATACTGCTTGTAAAAGCAACTTTATTTTACATTCAGACTATCTAAACTGAGCTGCACCCTAAGGTGCATTACACCTTAAAGCTTTAGCATAATTCATTGCATACATGTTACACCTGGAGCACAGTCAGGTTAATCAAGTGATCACACATTTGCTTACAATTAGAAATGAACACTTTATAATTTTGTGTATTTGTTTATTACGCTAAAAATAGATACCGTCCTAATCAAGAATTCAAAACAGAAATACAGTTTTAGTTCTCATTTGATGGCAAGTAAATGCTCCACTCTGAGCTTAAAGTTCTTCTTTTGTTTCAATTACATCATCCTTTTTGACACAGGGATCAGCTTTAGCCTGTAGTTAAAAAGAGAAATGTAAGTTTATTTTTGCAATTAATGATAATTAAACCAAAACAATATTTTGACATTACAGTAAGATAATATAAAGCAAAGTCACTATGGGCTCTAAATGTGTTTTATTATCCAATTTAGAAGTGAAAATATAGGTTTGGCCTCAATTCCAAATCCCACTAGAGTACTTACAATGTATCCCACAGTGCCCTAAACCACTCAAGCAAGTTCATAGGATGAATGAGGATGAGAGAAGTGGACTGACCTAAATACCTCAGGGAATATGAAACTGCTGCTGGGTGGCAGGCAAGATATTACAAAAACTTTTGTGCAATGACAACCCATGATAAAATGGGACGTTTAAGCAGCAGCAAGGGGAGACTTTAATTAGACACAGATTGCACTAGTCTCCTCATTAGGTGTTGTTGTGAGGTATAAAATAATGCATTACAGAGACTTAATTAGGCTTTTTAAAAGATTTATTTTGAAATGAAGCATTAGATCTTTGCCTCCTTCAGATCATTCTACATTATTAGACAATAAGAGAAAATGTACATCATTGTATTTTTGTTTATTGATTTCATTTTAATTTTTACAACAGTGTCTAAATAAACTGAAGGTAGAAACATACATTTAAAATGTTGCATCAATTAGTGTTAGACTATTATTTAAAATAATAATCTTTCTAATATGTGAAGTGGGCTGGGAAACTGAAATGTTCCCTGCCAAGGAAACTGTGTGTCTCAGAAAATAAAACACAGCAAATATGGCATGTAGCCCCACCATTCTTCTAGGGAGCAATATCTATTATGAACCATGCTGTGCTTTATTGGAAAACACATCCAAGTTCATAATCATAATTTTAAACAGGACAATAATTTGGTATTCTAGAGAAATAAGCTGATTTATGTTTTCACAGCATTTGGACTTTATTCAAAGTGAGATATATGCACGCTGGTATAGTGTTAAGGTGACTCCCAGTTGATCCTGGTGTGACTGAGTATGGGTGTGTGAGTGCACCCTGTGATAGACTGGTTGATTTTTGTCTTGAATCTGTTACTTTTTCCTCAAGACAACAAAGGCCTGGAAGCTTACTAAATGTTCTTTAAACTCTATAGATAGTCAGGGAATCTCCCGATTTCACAAAACATTTTCACATTTCAAAGATATGTTTATGACAACAGAGCAAAGAAGGAAATTAATTTTATTGCAACTTTTTTCTGAAGGAAGGAAGCTTCTCTTTTTTGAGTTGACATTGGAATGTTGGACATACTAGCAAACCAATATCAAGCATGTTGAGTTTGAGGAGTAAAGAAGTAAAAAACGTCTGTAGTTTTTAATGTGAAATAATCTTCAAGCTGAAGTGGTGCAAAAATGCTGTGGTCCCACTGATAAATGCTGCCAAGCCAACCTGGTCATCCCCATTTAGTTCAGTACAAGAAAATATAATGAAAAGGGTCGCTGTGCATGCCAGTACAAATAACAAAAGAAAAAAAAGCAAAATAGAATAGCTGCCAAACTAGAATAATGAGATTTGTTTCTCTTTCTCAGTATGTAAGGAGCTCTGTCCTATGGTGCAGTCGGTTCACAACTGACTGCCTCCTTCTGGCAGCTGTGGGGATTATAGGTGGGAAACCAGAAAGAACAGAGTCAGTTGACCTCAATGGGCACCTTCTCAGGTACTGCATAGGGAAGAAGAAAGGATACGGTAGTAATACCTGCTTCAGATGAGCCCTAGGGGTGATCCACAGACGTGCATGTGTGACACTGCATACACAGAGTATGAATGCAATATAAAGAAAAATCTTGTGATTACTATTTCCATTGGTCTTCCTTCATTAATCTAATCTGTAATTGAAACATGCAAGTTGAAGAACTTCGGGGAGATGATTTATAAGTTTGGTACCTACCTTTACAAAATTGATTATTTACTGCCTGGGAGTAACAGAAAAGGTGCTCCTGATCACCATTATTGGAAGCCAGAAGCATTGTCAAATGATATCCAATTAAGGCATTACTTGCAGCAGAAAATGGAGCTAAGGTGAGAATAGTTAAATGGCAACGTCACTTGGTAGCAATCCAAAAAGACACAACTGGCAGGAATGTATCTGCTATGATTAAGTATGAAATAGGTAGGAGCTTAATATGCAAAATTTATTGAGTATTAGCTAGTAGGAATAGTCTGTATACTAGATCGTGCTTAATATGCCTTCTTTGTTTAAAGTAACAGCATTTGAGTTAGCAGGAATATCCAAATCAAAGCCATTCTAGAAATAGCTCCTGGATTATGTCAGTTTTTTTAGTCGTATTGGTATAAGTGACAGTTTGTTTTTATGAAATTTTAGGCCACTGCTCACTAAAACATTTTAAAAGTTAAATTTGAGAATGATAATTAAACTAAGTAGAATAGCAGACAACCTGGTACCAGCTACATCATTACAAACTAACTTGAACAGAGTTCCAACGTGGGCAGACTTTTGGTAGATGAAGTAAATGAAAAGTATTAACATGTAGGATATTAAAGTGGGCGTATCTCATCCACCCCCGGGGCCGTGCCACCAAGGAGTTTTTTGACCACCTCGGTGACCTCAGTCCCAGAGATGGGGGAGCCCACCTCTGAGTCCCCAGGCTCTGCTTCCTCATTGCAAGGCATGTTAATGGGATTGAGGAGGTCTTCGAAGTACTCCCCCCACCGACCCACAACGTCCCGAGTCGAGGTCAGCAGTGCACCATCCCCACCATATACAGTGTTGACACTGCACGGCTTCCCCTTCCCGAGACGCCGGATGGTGGACCAGAATCTCCTCAAAGCCGGCTGAAAGTCGTTCTCCATGGCCTCCCCAAACTCCTCCCATGCCCGAGTTTTTGCCTCAGCAACCACCAAAGCCGCATTCCGCTTGGCCTGCCGGTACCTATCAGCTGCCTCCAGAGTTCCACAAGACAAAAGGATCCTGTAGGACTCCTTCTTCAGCTTGACGGCATCCTTCACCGCCGGTGTCCACCAACGGGTTCGGGGATTGCCGCCACGACAGGCACCGACCACCTTACGGCCACAGCTCCGGTCAGCTGCCTCAACAATATAGGCACGGAACATGGCCCATTCGGACTCAATGTCCCCCACTTCCCTCGGGATGTGGTCGAAGTTCTGCCGGAGGTGGGAGTTGAAGCTACTTCTGACACGGGGCTCTGCCAAACGTTCCCAGCAGACCCTCACAACACGTTTGGGCCTACCACGTCTGACCGGCATCCTCCCCCACCATCGAAGCCAACTCACCACCAGGTGGTGATCAGTTGACAGCTCCACCCCTCTCTTCACCCGAGTGTCCAAGACATGTGGCCGCAAGTCCGACGACACGACCACAAAGTCGATCATCGAACTGAGGCCTAGGGTGTCCTGGTGCCAAGTGCACATATGAACACCCCTATGCTTGAACATGGTGTTCGTTATGGACAATCCGTGACGAGCACAGAAGTCCAATAACAAAACACTGCTCGGGTTCAGATCGGGGAGGCCATTCCTCCCAATCACGCCCTTCCAGGTCTCACTGTCATTGCCCACGTGAGCATTGAAGTCTCCCAGCAGTACAAGGGAGTCCCCAGAAGGTATGCCCTCTAGCACCCCCTCCAGGGACTCCAAAAAGGGTGGGTACTCCGAACTGCTGTTCGGTGCATACGCACAAACAACAGTTAGGACCCGTCCCCCCACTCGACCGAAGGCGAAGGGAGGCTACCCTCTCGTCCACCGGGGTAAACCCCAATGTACAGGCTCCAAGTCGGGGGCCAATAAGTATACCCACAACCGCTCGGCGCCTCTCACCGGGGGCAACTCCAGAGTGGTACAGAGTCCAGCCCCTCTCAAGGAGATTGGTTCCAGAGTCCAAGCTGTGCGTCGAGGTGAGTCCGACTATATCTAGCCGGAACCTCTCAACTTCGCGCACTAGCTCAGGCTCCTTCCCCTTCAGAGAGGTGACATTCCACGTCCCAAGAGCCAGCTTCTGTAGCCGAGGATCGGACTGCCAAGGTCCCCGCCCTCGGCCACCACCCAACTCACACTGCACCCGACCTCCTTGGCCCCTCCCATAGATGGTGAGCCCATGGGAAGGGGGACCCACGTTGCCTCTTCGGGCTGTGCCCGGCCGAGCCCCATGGGTGCAGGCCTGGCCACCAGGCGCTCGCCATCGAGCCCCACCTCCAGGCCTGGCTCCAGAGTGGGACCCCGGTGACCCGCGTCCGGGCAAGGGAAAACGCCGTCCAAAATTGTTTTTCATCATAGGAGGTTTGTTTAACCGCTCTTTGTCTCATCCCTCACCTAGGACTAGTTTGCCTTGGGTGGCCCTACCAGGGGCATAAAGCCCCGGACAACAGAGCTCCTAGGATCATTGGGACACGCAAACCCCTCCACCACGATAAGATGGCGGTTAAAGGAGAGGCGTCTCGGGAAGGGGAAGCAGTGCAGTGTCAACACTGTATATGGTGGGGATGGTGCACTGCTGACCTCGACTCGGGACGTTGTGGGTCGGTGGGGGGAGTACTTCGAAGACCTCCTCAATCCCATTAACATGCCTTCCAATGAGGAAGCAGAGCCTGGGGACTCAGAGGTGGGCTCCCCCATCTCTGGGACTGAGGTCACCGAGGTGGTCAAAAAACTCCTTGGTGGCAGGGCCCCGGGGGTGGATGAGATACGCCCGGAGTTCCTCAAGGCTCTGGATGTTGTAGGACTGTCTTGGTTGACACGCCTCTGCAACATCGCATGGACATCAGGGACAGTGCCTCTGGATTGGCAGACCGGGGTGGTGGTCCCCCTCTTTAAGAAGGGGGATCGGAGGGTGTGTTCCAACTACAGAGGGATCACACTCCTCAGCCTCCCTGGAAAAGTCTATTCAGGGGTCCTGGAGAGGAGGGTCCGTCAGATAGTCGAGCCTCGGATTCAGGAGGAACAGTGTGGTTTTCGTCCTGGTCGCGGAACAGTGGACCAGCTCTATACCCTTAGCAGGGTCCTGGAGGGTGCATGGGAGTTTGCCCAACCAGTCTACATGTGTTTTGTGGACTTGGAAAAGGCATTCAACCGTGTCCCTCGGGGAATCCTGTGGGGGGTACTCCGAGAGTATGGGGTACCGGCCCCCCTGATAAGGGCTGTTCGGTCCCTGTACGATCGGTGCCAGAGCTTGGTCCGCAGTAAGTCGAACCCGTTTCCAGTGAGAGTTGGACTCCGCCAGGGCTGCCCTTTGTCACCGATTCTGTTCATAACTTTTATGGACAGAATTTCTAGGCGCAGCCAGGGCGTTGAGGGGGTCCGGTTTGGTGGGCTCAGGATTGAGTCACTGCTTTTTGCAGATGATGTTGTCCTGTTTGCTTCATCAGGCCGTGATCTTCAGCTCTCTCTGGATCGGTTCGCAGCCGAGTGTGAAGCGGCTGGGATGAGAATCAGCACCTCCAAATTCGAGACCATGGTCCTCAGCCGGAAAAGGGTGGAGTGCCCTCTCAGGGTTGGTGGCAAGATCCTGCCCCAAGTGGAGGAGTTCAAGTATCTCGGGGTCTTGTTCACGAGTGAGGGAAGAATGGAGCGTGAGATCGACAGGCGGATCGGTGCGGCATCCGCAGTAATGCGGGCGCTGCATCGGTCTGTCGTGGTGAAAAAGGAGCTGAGCCGCAAGGCGAAGCTCTCAATTTACCAGTCGATCTATGTTCCTACCCTCACCTATGGTCATGAGCTATGGGTAGTGACCGAAAGAACGAGATCGCGAATACAAGCGGCTGAAATGAGTTTCCTCCGCAGGGTGTCTGGGCTTTCCCTTAAAAACAGGGTGAGAAGCTCAGTCATCCGGGAGGGGCTCAGAGTAGAGCCACTGCTCCTCCGCATCGAGAGGAGTCAGATGAGGTGGCTCGGGCATCTGATCAGGATGCCTCCTGGACGCCTCCCTAGTGAGGTGTTCCGGGCACGTCTAACCGGGAGGAGGCCCCGGGGAAGACCCAGGACACGCTGGAGGGACTATGTCTCTCGGCTGGCCTGGGAACGCCTTGGGATTCCCCCGGAAGAGCTAGAAGAAGTGGCCAGGGAGAGGGAAGTCTGGGCATCTCTGCTCAAGCTGCTGCCCCCGCGACCCGACCTCGGATAAGCGGGAGACAATGGATGGAGAAGGAGCTTAGGACTTACCATTGTCCACAGGGATCAGGGGCACTTAAGGAGTTTAATAGGGTGATAAGTTATACACTGTCACACACATGCACTTGGGGGACAACTTCAGAGCTCATCCGATTGTAATTTTACTCTGAGGCACACATAATTCATTCTGAGGCACAGGGTGACATTGTATCTAACTGCTTCTCCTATTTCTCCCTATGCAGATCAAAAGATTGACGACTAAAATACTTCTAATGTCACTTCCTGCACCTGCCCCTTCCGCTTGCTCACTGCTCCACTGCCATCAGGAAGCAGTCAATAGAAGATACTCATCTGAAAGATGCTTCATATACTGTAAGTGTTCCAGCTGTGCTAATTTTTTGTATTTTTTCATCAATTTCATGGGGTCATCTGTGCCCTAACACTTTCCAATATATCTTATTATTTATTTCTACACCTTGTAGAGTTAAAGTTAAACAGACATTATGCTTAAGGTATGTATTGCACTTGTGAGGCCTCATTTGGAGTACTGTGATCAGTTTTAGTCTCTATATTACGAAAAGGAAATAGCAGCACTTAGAGGTAGAGCAAAAGAGAAAGACTAGACTGATTCTAAGTATCAGTTGTGAAGAATAGCTGAAGGAGTTGAACACTTTTTAGCTTCATCAAATTGAAACATCAGGAAAATTTTCAAACTTTTCTAGAGAATTGGTATGGTGGATCCTGGTTGTTACTTTGAAATCAGTTCTTCAACATGAACAGGTGGAAACTAGTTAAGGGGAAATTTCATAATAACATTTGAAAGTTTTTATTAACAGAAAGAACCAGATTACATGGAAAAAGATACCATTCATTATGGTATTCAGTAGAACAGTGAGCTTTCTCAAAACTAAATTTGATGTTTCTTTAGTAAGAGATGGGTGAATAGAGGTTCATAAACGACATTAGACTGAATGGTCTTTGCTCATCATAAGTGTTCTGATGGCTTAATGTTCTAAAATTCTGCATTGCCACATTAGCCACTGCAGTAGGAGCAAGAGTCCTAAAATTGTTAATCTTAAGCCTTGTTTAAAATAATGAGAGCAATGGAGCAGTGCCTCTCTGATTATTTCAAATCACATTCTGTACTAACTGCGGAATCTGTTTTAATAGCATAGTTTAAACATGATATTCTTCTTTATATTAAAGCAAGGGTCCTCAAATTTTAATGAAGGGGCGAGCTTACTGTCCTTCAAACTATGTGGGGGTGAAATACAAAATATATGGGCATAATGCCGTAAATCTATATACATTCGAGAGACAAAATGTTTTTAATGAAATAAACAAGTTCTTTTAAATGTAATGAAATTACAATATAGCCTGTAACCTCAGCAGGACATAATCTTAGTACTTAACTTAATCAATGTGAACTATGAGTCTGTTTTTGGCTGAGAAGGAAGTCTGTATCAGGGTCCATGTTTGTCACTGCCAATCGAAATAGGTGATGCAGGTCTGCATCAGTGAGTCTGGATCTGGTCAGAGATTTGATGTGTTTTAATCTGGAAAAGGTCTGCTCACAAATGTAGGTGCTTCCAAAGATGGTTGCCATTTTCAGTGCATTTTTTTTAAGATTAGGGTAAGTCTCAGATCAGAGAGAGGAATATAAATAAATTAGGCTGCAGAAAGCAGGACACAGAGCTGGAGGTGGAAGAGTTAAAGATGCAAAGATTTGCACTGGGCGTAACAAGGATGGACAGGATTAGAAGTGAGTACATTAGAGGGTCGGCTCAGGTTGGACAGTTGGGAGACAAAGTCAGAGAGGCAAGATTGCGTTGGTTTGGACATGTGCAGAGGAGAGATACTGGGTATATTAAGAGAAGGATGTTAAAGATAGAGCTGCCTTGCAAGAGAAAAAGAGGAAGGCCTAAGAGAAGGTTTATGGATGTGGTGAGAGAGGACATGCAGGTGATAGGTGTGACAGAGCAAGATGTAGAGGAAAGGAAGATATGGAACAAGATGATCCGCTGTGGAAACCTCTAACGGGAGCAGCCGAAAGAAGAAAAAGACTTGAATGTGTCATTCAGATTGTCACAGTTTTTCAGTTCAGCCAGTTCCACCTGGTAAATGGCATCAACAACGTCAATGTCTGTAGCAAAAGGACTCTGAAACAATCACATCTCGTGTGCATGTACATGATCTCTCAAAATCGTTTGTGGAACTCATTTTGCAACATTTCCAAGGCTTCTACACATATGTCAATTGGGAATGCAACTGGTGGTTTTTCAGCTGATCGTGTTTGAGTATTGAGAAGATGGCACAAATTTTCCTCTCTTACTTGTTTAAGAAGGAGGCTCAATTTTACTTCAGATGCTATGACATGTGAATGCATGTCACTACCCTTGAAAGCTGCTTGTTAAGACCATATAGTAGCTCTATTATAAAGCAAGGTGCCATTTCCATGCTTGATCACTAAGCTTTGGAACCACTTTGTTTTACGACTGTAGAAATGTGTTGATTTATGAGATGTGTTGATTTCGGAACTCACCCCCGGCTTAGCCAATGCACCTATATGTGGTACAGAGCATCTCTATATGCAGTATTCATCTCTGACAAAAAAATTCAGAAATTGACTATGGTTGAGTGCATTTTCTCAAATTAAGTTGACACAAGACATCACAACTTTTATGAGAATCCTTCTGAACTGATTTGGAGCACAGTGCTTGCACTGGACCAGGCAATGTATTGCAATCAGATGCGTGTGACTGCATTCATCCATCTCTCTGTTAATGTGTGCGACCACTCCTCTCGCAGAACCCACCATGCTGAGCACCAATTTATTAATAGTTTGTTGGAATTTCTCATAAATGTTCTCTCCCACTGTCATGCCATAGATGGTCTGCAGTACAGCAAGCTCTTCTGTGATTTCGAATGGCTCATTAGTTCCCCAAATAAAATCAAAAGCTGTGCCATGTCATAAACATCATTGCTTTCATCAAGTGCCAAAGAAAAATAGCACGTTCATCTCCTTATCAATAGAAACCAAACATTCTTTCACAATCTCTCAATCTGTGAACGGTCTATCACTGGTACATATTAGCTTGGCTACTTCAAAACTGGCATGAAAAGACAAAGTATTCATTTGTTTTTCTCTTAAAAATGCATTCTGCTGAATTGTCATTCTATTTTTTGAGATTTTCCCTGACCTCACTTGCTCTGTTAGACAATCAGATTTTTCCTTATGTTAAGATTCATAGTGCCGGCACAAGTTGTACTCTTTGAAGACAGCTATAGACTCTTGACATATGAGTCAAATGTCTTTGTCCTTGCACTGAACAAAAAATAGTTATTGGTCCACTGTTGATTGCATATCCTGCACTCAAAATTTATATTTCTTTGATTTGACTTTCTTTAAATCAGCTAGTTTGGGATTCACATAATCAGTTAGGGTGGAATTATCTTGGTAGGTTATATGGGTATTTTTAAAAATATTTCTATGGTGACTCCAGGTGCTCAAATTGCATTTACTTTGGATTATGTGGGCCTACATTTGGGAATTTAATGTTCAGCGGTCCAGACCACACACATTGTTGTTATTGTTTAAAGGGCAGGTAAAGTGACAGTCTAGGTCTGTATTCGTTTGGGGAGTTTTTTATTAACATGCTGATTCCATCACAGGGTACATTTGCATACACTCGATCGTATTAGGTCAATCTAGACCTGCCAGTTAGCCTAACACACATCTTTGAGCTGTGGGAAGAAAACTGGAGCCCCTTGAAAAAAGCCATACAGGATGAGAGAATGTGCAAACATCATGCGGAAATCAATGCAGGATTCAAATACTGTTTAATTCAAATAATGTTTATTGAGTGCAGGTTTATTATTATTTTCATTAATATTAAACAATCCCAAAAAATAAGCTATCATTACGTATTATATATTGCAAATATTTGAATGTCATCAGTGTCCAGCTGGTACAGTTCCAAGAACTGTTTTTATTTCAAGGCAGAAGTTTAAAATTTTCAGATCCATCTAGGCCTGAGACAATTTAACATACCAAAATACTTAATATACCAAGGACTCGTGCTTTTTGTGAAGATTATAAAAGTATTTAATTATGCTGTATTTTGAAATAACTAGTTTAATTCGTTTACACAGAACATTCTGTTTGCCTGTGTTTTTAATTAATTCTGCATAGTTTGAGAGTTACAGTGAAAAGCAGGCCTAGGTGTTCCTCGCTTTATCATTGTATGTGAAACCTTGAATGTTAATTTTTTTTATATTATTAGTGTTAAAATGATATGTTCATGTGAAATATGCTGTATCACAGATGTAACAGCTGTGATATTCCATTCATTCCTTTAATGAAATTGCTTTTTTATTGTAGGGTAAAGTGATTATTTGCTGTCTTTCCAAGTGTAACACTTCAACAGTATGGCAAGGAGGCTGTAATCTTTCCCATCCTCTTACCTCCTTAGTGCAGAATGCTAAAATTTTGAATAACATAAAATTTAGGAAAGCGGGTTACATTATGTTGTTCCTTAGCAAAGCACTATTATAAACTCTTAATAATCTGAAAAAAACGCATAATGTTGTAATAATAATAATTCTTTACATTTACAGGGCACTTTTCTCACTACTCCCATGTTCAAAATATTTTTGAATCTGTGTTTTGTCAATGAAAAAAAAATCACAAGAGATCCATAATAAAAGATAATGGGTATTTATGACATAGTAATAATAACGCATTTCATTTATATAGTGCCTAATAAAAGGAGTACCATATTAGCTTTGTTTCATTTTAGGACTTCAAACAGAAGAAAGAGCCTGTTAAATTTTAAAGGATATTCTCCAACTCTGGAATTATTCTAGCTTCTCCACAACTTACTCAACATAAAACCTTCTTCTCACAGAATACCCAGGTTATGCCAAGGTAAATATTTTTTCATACACTGTCAAAATGCACAGCATAGGAGACAAGAAGGAACATTAGCTGTTTATTCAGATAGAAACTACTGCATAAATGTTTTAATTGTTAAAAAACAAGCACAATATAATAACATCTTTGAGCAACCTTTAAAATTTTATCACATTTGAAAAACAGAAAGAGTGAATAAATTAATTCTTGTGTAACAGGTTCAGGTGAATTTGGCGTGTTGAAAGATGAGTGTCAAACATCGAAAAGTCCAAATAGCTGCTTTTGTGAAAGGAATTAAGAGGCTAAAGGAGTTGCATTTTCATCTCTGTGCACAGGGCAGAACCTTTTTATGCTGTTGCCATGAGCTGGATTTGTCAGATTCATGGTCTGGGGAGCACTTTGCCATGAAGACCAAAGTTTATTGAGGAAGGGTGTAAGATATCTCAAGTGGAGGGAGCCTTTTCAATTTGTATGCTTGCATTGAAAAATCTGAATTGTTACTTGGGTGAAATTAGTTCTGAGCTGGCTAAGAAGATTACCTTTTGCTCTCTAGGCAGAACAGTCGATCTCCTGTAACTTATGGTGAGGATGACAGCCTTGCAAAATATGTTTTATCTTTTTAAAAATAAAGCAACAACAGCAAATATTATTCGATTATTTTTTGTAACAGAATATAGGCATAGCTGACTGCACATAACAGGGTGAGCTTTGCTGGGTACTCATGATTATTATAAATAAAAAAAAATATGATTAGGCAAAAAAAAAAAATCATACCTAGCCAATATTGCCAAGATAAATTCTGACTACCTGAATCTTTGAATTCCAAACTGATAGTAAAAAAGCAAAAAAGCTCTCTATAGCTTTGCCAGTAAAAATAACTGCCATACGTCAGACAGTGTACCTACTACCCAATATAACACTTTGCTTCAGGCATTCAAGTGAATGGATTTAACTAAGCAGTAATGTGCTGTTGTTCTTTGATGATTGAACTAAAAAATGTTATACTTGAGTATTGCATTCTGAAATGCCCGCAGGGTTTTTGAATTTGGGATATTAAACTGTTTCTGAACTTACCTACAGGCAGTTGTGTACTGTATCACTTGTCATTGACATAGTGACTAAGGCAGCATTTTTTTTTTTTACTGAGGTATTTGCAAAAGGACTGTATGTTCATATCTCTATATATACATGTATACGGTATACAGTATAGTGCCTTCAGAAAGTATTTAGACTCCTTCACTTTATTTACATGGTGCAGCCTTGTGTTAAAATCATTTAGGTTAATTTCTTCCCCACATCAATCAACACTCAGTACCCCAGAATGACAAAGCGAAAACAGGATTTTAGAAATTTTTTGCAGTTTTTAAAAATGAAAAATGGAAATGTCACATTGGCACAAGTATTCAGACCATTTGCTATGACACTTAAAGTCTGGCTCAGGTGAATCCCATTCTATCGATCATTGAGATGTTTCTACAACTTGTTTGTAGTCCATCTGTGGTCAATTCAATTTTTTGGACAGGATTAGGAAAGCAGAAAACGAACAGCAAAAATTCAACTCATAAGGTCAAAGGGTGTGCCTCCAGATCTAAGAGACAGGATTGTGTCAAGACAGAGATTTGGGGAACGCTAAAAAAAATCCTGCAGTATTGAGGGTTCCCAAGAGCACAGATGTCTTCATAATTCTTAAGTGGAAGAAGTTTGGAACAACCACGACTGTTCCTAGAGCAATCATCTCTAAGAGAATCTTAAGTAAAATTCTAGAGAAGGCAGTCATTATGCAGTTAAATGACCACCTCAATAAACATACTATTCTTGATAAATTTCAGTCAGGTTTTAGAACAAATCACAGCACAGAAACTGCACTCATTAAAGTAGTAAATGACTTGCTGGTAAATTAGGATTCTGCCAATAGGAATTCGCCAGGCTAATACAGTGGAGCACTTCAAAAACTGGTGAAAACACATTATTTTAACATGGCCTTCTCATAACTTCACTGTAATTTAATCCTGATACTCTGTATATCCAATTCATTACAATAATTATTTATGGTGGCTCTAAAATCTGTACTAACCCCTACTCTCTCTTCTGTTTCCTTTTCCGGTATCCTTTTGGTGGTGGCTTGCGCCACCACCATCTACTCAAAGCACCGTGATGTTCCAACAGTGATGGATTAAAAGCCAGAAGTCTGCATGACCATCATCATCAAGTCCTTCTGTGAGAACCCTAAATACAAAGAGGACTATTTCATTTATGTTAGGTAGAATGCCCAGAGGGGACTGGGCAGTCTCATGGCCTGGAACCCCTGCAGATTTTATTTTTTTCTCCAGCCGTCTGGAGTTTTTTTTTATTTTGTTTTTTCTGTCCCCCCTGGCCATTGGACCTTACTCTTTTGTCTTATTTTAATTTCTTATTTTGTCTTTTATTTTTCTTTTCTTCATTATGTAAAGCACTTTGAGCTACTTTTTTGTATGAAAATGTGCTATATAAATAAATGTTGTTGTTGTTGTTGATGAGAGAAGCTCTATGGTAAGAGAGATGACCAATAGCCAATTAGTCACTGAAGCAGAAGCTCCAGAGAACCTCTGTGCAGATGGGAGAAACTTCCAGGAGGATAACCATCACTGAAACATTCTACCAATCTGGGCTTTATGTCAAAATGGCCAGAAAGAAGCTTCTTCTTAGTAAATAAACACATGGAATGCCGCTTAGAATTTGCCAAAAAATGCACCTAAAGGCAACTCAGATTGTGAGAATCAAGATTATCTGGTCTGATGACACCAAGATTAGCATCATGTCTGGAGGAAAGAAGGTTTCACTCACCACCTGTGCAATACCATTCCATCGGTGAAGTATGGTTGTGCAGCATCATGCTGTGGGGTTACTTTTCAGCAGCAGGGACTGAGAGATAAGATGAGGTCGAGGGAAAACAGAAAATGAAAATGAAAACCTGCTCTGGAGTGTTCTGGCCCTCACATTGGGCCAAAGAAAGGCAACAATAGAGTGGCTTAGGGACAATGAAGCATCATAAAAAGCAAGACAGGAAAGCATCCTGCCCAAATCTATCCAAGCAAACCCACAATGGTAATGGGCACACTGGTCCAAGTGCCATTGTTTGGTAAATTATTGTCATGTAAATGTGGTGTATATCCTTTATGGGAATTAGTGGGGAATTTCTGGCACATATAACAGAGAGATGCAGCCAAATATGTTCTCCTTGAAAGTCAGAGGATGGGTAACACCACTATTGGTGATTCCAATTTCTCAGAGCAGTAAGAAGAAAGTGAAAGAGACAGGCCATGGAAGGAACACCAAAGATGGAAAAGTCCCTTGTGTTAAGTGGTCCCAGGTGATGTATGGAACCATTTTGTTTATATCCCTATAAGACTTGGCCCTTTAGGTAGATTAGATTAGAAGGAGTACAGTAATACCCAGGGTGTTGGGAATGAGCTCAGGGGGAAATAAGATCAGGACTAACTAAGGGATGGTCCAGGTTCTTTCCTCTAAGTAATCACAGGTTGAGGTATAAACCCACTACATTGGGAATTGTTTAGTCATAAGGTAATTTGAGGAAAATTTTATATAGGCAAGAAGAAGACACAGAGGGAGAGGGAGCGAGGCAAGACCAAATAGTTAGAGATTAAGAAAAGAGAAAATATAAAGCTACTGCAGCTTGAATCTTGTGGTATTAGGTTTGGGTGAGAGGCCATGTAGATGAGCCAGCCTACAGGATGGCCAAGGATTCAAAGCCTACATTATGTTTACAATATGTGTCATAGTATATTGTGAATAAGCTGTCATGGTGTATAAAAACATATAATTTTAAATAAAACCAAAATCCAGAATCATGCTGCCTTAGCTGGTATGGGATATATATTTCACCCACACTTTCCTTCAAAAAATTTGTTGAAGAAAATAGGATACGTTATATAAATGTTATGTAAGTTCATTCAGTTTCACTTTATTTTTTATGTTGAAACTTGGTAGAGTCAACTGAAAAACATAAGATTGGTAAACTCAGCATGATACCATTGATATGTACACAACAAGACTGCTGAGACATCCCCATATAATTAGTCAGGTGACATCTATTGAAAGAATAGGATATAAGAAAAGGGAAAGTGTAAGATTTTTTTCTGTGACAGCTGACATTTACAGCTATGTTGTTACCAATTGTAGCTGCATCAAAAGACAGTTTCTAGTTTTCACCTTGAAGCAGACAATGCAAAATGCAATTCAGTTCCCAACAAATGAAAACATCACTGTTTGGGTGGTCAAAACACTGCTTTAATTTATAAAAAAACTTTTCAGAGTATTACAGTCATGTTAAAAAAGGCCTAATATATTATGATAAAATATTAACATAAACATACTGTATAAAACTGAAGCAATCCAATTAATTAGAATAACATCCTCATACACATCTCTGTATAACAGAGTGAAAGCAAATTAGAAGTGAACTTGTTCTTTCAGTTTCTCTTTTTTGTCTAACCATATAGAGTTTTATATTTAAAAAATATTCTTAGGAATGGTGCATTTGCGCATTTTTTTCCTTCTCTCTACTTTTAATGTGCTTAGCCTATATTTATCTCAGTTTAAATAATGGTATACTTATTTTGAAACTTTCATGAATGAATGGAGTGTGGTACCATGGTATGAAATTTAAGTGAATTTGTGACTTTAAATTGCCCCAGTTGGGGTATGAGAATGAAAGAACAAAATTGTTTGTATGTATAAAATCAGAAATATAAAACATTTAATACAATAAGCTCCAAATTTTGTGCTTGGCTATCAGCCTACTCTAAGAACATATTCCTTTATAATGATGCCCCATGATATTCACAGTAACAAGTAATGAAACCATCAGTGCATTTTACTAAGTAACCAGATTTCACCATATCAGATTCAGTGAAATTGCATTGCACACAAGTTTACATGTCATTATCATCAGAAAATGCAATTAAGTGTCTCTCATTACTCAGCTTTCATGTAATTAGGTTTCCAATTTTATTTTTAACGTAAAGGCATCTATTTTTGTTGTAACTATTGCCACATTATCAGCTAGATTATGGATTGTTAAGTGGTTTGAGATTCTGGACTCCTTTGAGAGCAACTTGATTCATCATGAACCATCCTCCATTGCAATTATTTTGAAAATAAGTGGAGCGAGAGGAAGGACAGGTCAGAAGCATTAAGGGAGGTGGAGAGTGATGAACATTGCAGATATGGCATATGGTGGGAGCCATTTTTGGGAAAAGTATTTCTTTTTTTTTATTAATTTTATTGTAATCATTCCATACATATAGATCAATTTTATATTTAAAAAAAAATAGGATTGAAAGTAAATTAAACCCCACCCCTGAGAAGGAGAGCATGGCCAAAGGAGTAATACTTAAGGCTTGTAAACATGCCAAAATTATTGAGTTTAATAGGGCAAAAAAAGATAAATGGAGAAGGAAAAGAAAATTCTTCTTATTCTAAAATATTATTGATTAAATCCTGCCAGGTTTTGAAAAAATTCTGTACGGATCCCCTAACTGAGAATTTGATTTTTTCCAATTTCAAATAATATAAAACATCGGTTTCCCACTGACTTATTAGAGGAGAGTTAGGATTCTTCCAATTTAACAAAATCAGTCTGTGTGCCAAAAGTGTAGTGAATGCAATCACAGTTTCCTTGTCCTTATCTATTTCAAATCCATCTGGAAGAGCACCAAACACAGCTATTAGTGGGTTAGGAGGGACTGTGACACCAAGGCTGTCTGAAAGGCACTTAAAAATGTTGGTCCAAAATGAAGGGAAAAGTATTTCTAAGTGAAAATCACCAATTACACACATCAAAATCATTTCTTTAAACACTGCCATTACCGTAATCAAAGATAAAAACTTATATTTTATTTATAATAAATATGATATGCTTGAAGATGATGTGGAAGAGAGAAAATGACTTAATCTACCCTATTTTGAAGTGGTAGTAGATAACACAGAAGCAGACAAAAAAAACTTGTGATGGCTTTTTCCAGGACAGGATTCTCATCTTAACTTACAATTTTACAACATTTTCTGTTAGGCACATAATTGCCACCAACTAGTCAGGCTGAAAAAAAAATAAAGTTATGTAACAGACTAAGAAATGCAGGAACAGCATAAATTTAGCACTCAGCAGGATCTACACTTTTATAGAGAAACCCATACAGATGATTAAAAAGTGCTTTTATGGGTAATTGTGAGTAATCATCTGGTGGACAGCAGTATATTCTACTTGTGTATATAATGAAGAGCACCAGTGAGTAGGAGAAATTTTGAAGGACATGAAGAATACCAGGACAACTTCCTCTGACCATTAAGGACTCTTGCATATTGAAGACAAAACGTTGTGGCCCAAGGCAAACATCAGGAAGCTACATAAGAAGTGCAGGGTTTCCCAAAGTTCTCAAAGCAGGACTAGTTGGATGAGCCTGGAACTTTCAGTAGATCCTGATACTGAGTGCACAGTTGGATGGTGAGAAAATGCCAAGGTTCCCCTGGTGGGAAGATAGAACAGCCATGGTTTAGGAGAAAGAGTTTTTGTGGGAGTTGAGAGGATGGTATTTGGTAGGTAAGGTAGAGTGTTTGAGGTAGGTAGGCCTTTCTGATCAACAGATTAACTAACTTGGAGCCCTTAGGCTGAGGCTAATTTTTTGGCTCTCCTTGGCCTTCTTGTAAAAACAAATGCCCTACCTCTCTGTTACTTACTTCAGGCAGCATGACCCATAACAATCATGAAATGCATAACAATGTGTGGCACTAGATACGCACATTTATTTGAACATACATGTAACTATATATTATGGACCATAAAAATGTATACTGTCAAACACCAATCTGGCTTTTAGACAACCATATACAGTATATCACCAACAGTGACTGAAAGAATAAGCAGTGGGAATCCTCTACAAACAACATAACATGAGCAACAAGGACACTTTTGCTAGTGTACGAGTGTAGCCGGCCAGCACCCACACACCTCAGGTGAATGTATGACACCAAATTTTACTATACCAAAATGAATGTCCCTTCTTTCATAAGTTTTTATTCTGGTGTTCTTTGTAGAAGAATCCTTTATGATTCCTGTTAAATCCAGGGGCCTCAGTGTTAGACTGTTGAGTCTTCCCTGTTACATAACAGAACTTAATCTATTTTATGCCACAGCCCCCTTTGATAAAGAATTTATTTTTTTTTTTTTATTAGCATTAGAGACAGGTGATCAAGGATGGACTAGCATCAGAAATTGGCACTGGACTTTTGTCCAGACTGGCACACCACAATTGGCCAAGCACCAGCTATTCTTACAGCATTCAATGCACATGCACATGGTATTTCCTATTGACATTTAATTTAAGTTGTGTAGAGATCTCAGGTTCAGACCTGCAAACCACTCCCCAATGCTACAGGTTTTTGTTACAGGCAGATTCACGATCAATGAATCATTTGTATCTTTTATTGATGTAATTTTTTGTCTCTAGTGACTCTTTCTGTGAAGTCAGTAGTCAGATTGGGAGAGCATGGGGGGTCATGAGGTCGCTGGAAAGGGGTGTGTGGCACTCCTCTATATCTATGCAAAAGGACGAAGGTCCAAGTCTTTAGAGTCCTGGTGCTTTCTGTCTTGCTATATGGTTGTGAGACATGAATGCTATCCAGTGACCTGAGATGAAGACTGGACTCCTTTGGTACTGTGTCTCCCCAGCAAATCCTTGGGTACCGTTGGTTTGACTTTGTGTTGAATGAGTGGTTGCTCACAGAGTCCCAAATGAGGCACATTACCTGCATTGTGAGGGAATGTCAGTTACGGCACTATGGCCATGTGGTGCATTTCCATGAGGGTGATCCAGCTCATAGGATCCTCATTGTTGGTGACCCGAGTGGCTGGACCAGGCCAAGGGGTCGCCCACGTAATACCTGGCAGCGGCAGATAAACGGTCATTTCCAGAGGGTGGGAGTGGACTGTGTGTCTGCCTTGGGGATTGCTAACCAGGATCCCGAGCTGTTTTGTCGTGTGGTGGATGCGGTAACATGCTGTACCAGTGCATACTCCCCAACTTGACTTGACTTGATTTTTTCAGTGATCTGGCCTTTATTCCTTCTGTTGCTTCTCCACTAGTTGCTCGTCTCTTAGGTCTGGAAAACAAAATACTGCAAGTACTAACTGTAAAACAATACATTTATGGGAACATACCATAACTATGTGAAATGGTGCAGTAATTTCAATACATTTCAGAAAGCATATAGTCCAACAGAGCAAATAGCTGCAGTACATGTAGGTTTTGTATGTAACAGTGCACAGTACTCCAAAGTTACAGTAGAGGGCAGTATGTAAATTATCTACCTATTTTCCACTATGAAGTTTTGTATTATAGAAGCTACTGTGAAGCTGCTCATTTTTGGTTGCACTCCTTGACTAGCTTGTGCCACCGACATCCCATGCACAAGGACAACAAGAAGAGCGGCACAAATGTCATTTGAAACCATTTATCTTCTTGCTGTTGCTCTTATTTTTCCTCTTCCACTTACCCTGCTATGTCCTGTTTCTTACTGTTGTGGTTGATCCATTGTTCAAAAATGAGTGAACTGACCCATGGCTCTTTTATCTGTCTATCCTAAGGCTATGACTGGTGTGTGAACAATTTTGACTTGTAGTGTTTGCTCCTGGGGAATTGTGTGCAAAATGTTTTCCAGCTGTGTTGATTTGAGTTTAATGATATTGAAGCTACCATTTTCTAAATGAGTATATAATAAAGCCAATGATACATGAAGTGATTTGTGTGCAGAGTTTTGCACAGAAATTGAAATGAATCTGAAACATGTGTCAAAATAGGGGGAACAGAGTTTATAGTTTCAGGAAATTAGTTTGTATTTTGGTAGATGGTGGTATGGCTTGATTTTCAGTTATTAAGTTTGGTAATAGTATGTAAGTGATTGAGAAATAATGTTATAAAAGTGCAGTAACATCATAGTTACGTGTATGAGCAATTAAGGAACATCTGCATTTTGGACATGTCTTTACATGTTTAACTTTTCTTTGTCATTTTCTTTTTACCTGTGTGGAATTGCTGTCTTAATTGTATCCAATTACTGACAACTGATGATAAGCACAGCAGATTGAATGGAAAAGGGCATAGGCTATTTCAGTGTTGCCCACTTGTGTCCTTGTTAGTAAATACAAAAGTATTATAAAGAAAAAAAATATTTGCATCTAACACACAAGTTCTTTCTTTATTCAGTAAAAATGTAGGTTCTCCTGCAGCTGCTTTGTCCATTCTTTGTCTTCTTAGCTCTGCTCTCCACCATTTCAAATGCTGCCCTTGGCCTTAAAAAAATTAATGTGTAAGGGTCTAACAAGGACAAAGTGAGGTTTTATTCCTAACTAAAAGTTTGTTCAGTACTTGCCAGCTAATGTTATCTCCAGTCCAAATGTTTCAAAGTTGGCAACCATGTAAAGTAAAGCATAAAACAGTTTAGAAAATAAAATCAAGGAGAAATCTTATGAGTATGACATTATCTTTTAAACACCCACACTCCTTCAGTTTACCTTTCTCCTCTGTGTTCACTGATTTATAAATTATTTGCTGTATATATTGTATACTAGCCGTTCCCTGCATAGTGAAACCGGACAAACTTTAAAAATCAATAAATAAAAAGGTATCGCTACCTAAGCGGAGGCAAGTTACACTTCAAAACACAGAGGTAGACTGACTCCCCACTCCTGACGTCATGCTTCCCCCGCCCCTCAGCCTGCAGTCTCTATGTCGGATTAGCGCGAATATATCGCTCCTGCAAGCAAACTATGATTCTTAGCACGATAAGAGATGTCACAAAATCAACTGGAACATTCAAGCAAAATCTACCAAAAAACCCAATCTAAATCCGTTAAGTAGTTCTCTCTTTCGCTACCTAAGCGGATGTAAGGTACGTCCCAAGGCTGGTGCATGAGTAAGGAGGGCCCTGCCCACCTCCCCTTGGCCTGCTTTGTCTCTCTCGGATTTACGCAATTAAATCGGTACCGCAAGCTAACTATAATACTTAGCGTGATGAGAGAGGTCGCAAAATCAACCTGAATGTTCAAGCAAATTATAGAAAAAAACCCAATCTAAATCCATTAAGTAGTTCTCTTGTGAAAAGTGGACAGACATACAGACACACATACAAACAAATGTTGGATTTTATATATATAGAGATGATAAGATTTTTTTGTATTGTATTTTGCCAATGGTTCTGGGGAGATGTGCAAAAACTAATTTCATTGTACTGACCATTGGTATATGCTGACCAGAACTGCAGTCCCCTGACATAAATCGCTAATTTATTTAATAATTTTTCTCTTCTGCATTTTTCTTGTTTGCATCAATGCTGGGTGACCAAGAGTCAGTATAAGCATGTGATTAGACAAACAGGAGCTTGGAAGTGCAGCATGGACCACTCACAATGTCTCTCTCTCTCTCTCTCTCTCTCTCTCTTTCTCTCTCTCTATGCTACATTCACCCTTTACAGGTTGTGGCTCAACAGTCCTACATTGAGAGGGAATGAGCAGCAGAGTTTTTTTGTCCCAATGGCCAAACCATCTTGCAAGTAATGGAAGGTAAGCCCATAAAATAATGATAGTAACAAATAAATCCAATTACTTTTTTTTCTCCAACTGGGACCTTACAGTCAGTTGGGGCCCATAGGCAACAGACTATTTAGTCTATTTGTTAATCCTCCCCAGCCCATCAGTCAAGGAAACAGGACCACCAATATTAAGACCCAAAGTTTCTTTTCTGCTTTAAAAACCTGTATTACACTCCCTTGTTTTTTATTGTGAGGACACTCGAAAAAGTCACCAACAAATTGATGCAGCCCTAAAGTGGTAACAACATAGCTGTAAATGTCAACTGTCATATAAAAAAATCTTATATTTTCTCTTTTTCACATACTGACATAACTTTGTTACACACCAATCTGTTGTGATAATCAGCACATCAATTTATGAGCATTGTGATCCGACTTATTTTATAAAATTTTTGCTCATCTTAGAAATTTTTTTACATTTGTTTATGTACTGTTTTTAGGGATTTTGTACCTCAGGGAATCCATTCTAATAGTTATTTTCTTTGTGTTTAGCCGTTGGAAGATGTTCGGTGTAATGCTTACCAAACTGCCATTTTGTTTTAGCATGAGCAGTGTTACTTTGTAGCTTGGTTTCCATGATGCCTTGGATTGTTGTGACCATGACATCTTTGGAAATCATGCATCAGGATGTTTTTGAAGCTGATGCTGCTTTCGGATGCCATCTGAAACAGTCGATATCCTGTAAAAACTACTACTTTACAGTTCTTTGAGATTTCCTTAGTTAACAAGTTCTTATTTTGTATATTTTGTCTTTGATTTGATTTAGTGTTTAGGTTTAGGAACAAAATAAAGCTCCACAATCAATATACTGTACAATGTTTTCCTAAACAGCATGCCTTCTCTTCAGTAAGCATAGATATGATACAAAAAAAAATTAAACAAAATATGGATGGGAACGTCCCGCTAGCTTATGTATGCTGTGACTAAAACCAGGATGGTGCTCATTCCTATGCAAAGAACTGTGTATTTGCACACCACCTTAATAATTAATTTTAAAATATTTTCACTTAATGACCCTGTGTTAGGATATAGCAGGTTGGATAATGGATGGATAGATTATCTGGTGATATTATCATGATACTTAACTTTTATATTATTATACATTAAGTATCAAAATTGTATTCCAAAATATATTTCAATTTATGTTTTTCTTTTTTATTTAACTGAAATTCAAGTTAAACTCACATTCTCATGAATAAAAATGTCAATCTAATAGGAAAACCTTTAGTCAACTTATCCTACTTTTTTCTTTGTTGCAGATTTTAAGTATCTCAACAGTCTCCACCATAACACTGGAAATACATACAGTAGTAGTATTTAAAGTACATAACACACATGAAACAGGCCCTAATGTAAGAATCATGGCTGACAATAAACCAAAAACTGAGAGTTTAGTGTTTTACATTGAAAGAATATAGTTGTTATAATATATTTGAGTATCAGTTTAAAATATTGGGGGCTCCATACATATACAATCTTTTATGAGATACACAATACTGAGATCATAATATTTTTTCAATCAATTGTTAATTTATTAGGTTATTAGGATGTTAGAAAAGATTATAAACAAAATATCTATAACCACTGAAGGGAAAATATCATGTTATATTCTTTATATCTCATCCGTGTTTTTAGGACTTTGTTTATACTTTTTTTTTTCCTTTTGTTTACAAAAGTTTGTTGCAGCTGTTGCCAGATTTATTCTTCACATGGAGGTGAGCTTTTACTGATGAAGAGAAAGGAGAGGTTGGGAGCATGTACTGATACAGTGCGTTGCTGCACCCACCACACAACAAACCAACTCAGTATCCCAAATTAGGACCTGAGAGCAGCCATGCAACAGGTGACACCTCAGCACGACACTAGTTCAAATAGAATGGAAAAGTGTGAGTTTTTTTACAGTGACTGGAGTGCCAATCCTGCCACCAACCCCCAAGTTCTCCCTGCAAGTTGGAGTGCCTGCTTGCAGGGCTGGATTCAGGTTAACATCATACAGGACAGAGCAATTGCACGTTAAGGCCCTTGCTCAAGGGCCAAATGAAGTGGAATCATTTCTGGCCTTTCAAATGCTGGTACAGATCCAAAGCCTCAGAGCCACCACTCCACCTTTGCTGACAAAGACAGGGAAGAAAAAAAAGATGAATGTCACAGACACCAGATTTCAGTGGTCTGCTAGAAAGAATGTTAGAAATAGCCCTATAGCATGAAGTATGCATTTCATTTTCTCTTTCATTATATTGGTTTGCATGTGTGAAGTATCCAAAATTTGCTCTCACGTGAAGTGTAAATCAACCTTCAAGTGCTCCTGTCTGCCTGAGAGGGAAACCTCATGCCTGCTGGCTTATCCAGTTAAAATGAAGAGTGGAACAGAGGCACATTTTTAAAGAAAAAAAGCACCTTGTTTCTAATTGCATAGAATACTGTCTGCTTAATAACTGAAGCTATCAATCCATAGATTCTAATAGGCTGTTTCAAAAAATTTGATATCTGAAAAATCTTTTTTGCTGTGAAATGTTTTCAGATTAGCATGATGCTGCTCTGAGTATGTTCAAGCTGTAATAGACATTTAAATATGCACAAAATTTGAATACAAAGATGAGGGCTGCATTTCGCATTGTGACAGAGTACTTTGTTTTCAAATGGCAGTGCTTGCAAATTGCATTTTTATTTCATTTCTGAGTGGCAGAGGTAAAGAAGCTTAGTTAACCTGGAGACCAGGCAAATCAAAGATTGGAACACCCCATGTTAGGATGTAGGAAATCATTTCAAAACAAACAATGGTTAATTGTCGGGAATATCAAAATTATTAATAGGACAAATTCTGTGCACAAGACCAGGAATTCTTTTCAATGAAATGATCGGTTTTGTTAGATGATGACGTGATAGCAATTTCATTAGCAGTCCTGACACAAACATTCCTTGCTCAGTTGCTGTTCATGTGGAAGTGCAAGTTTTCCTCCCACATTTCCAAAGATTTGGTGGGGAGGTTAATTGCCAATTTCATTTTGGCCCTGTATAAGTGTAGGAATATGAGCAAGTCAGCCTGTTTCTTTCCTGATGTACCCTAGCTGCAAGTGGTTCTGAAATAGATTAAGTGGGTTTGAGAGTATTGTTTTATAAATCTGTTGCTGGAATGCAATGCTGGAAATACCAAAATAGGCAAATTAATATTATCATCAACCAATAGTAAAAGAAGAGCCCAAGCAAAATGTTGGGGTACCAACCGTGTCACCACATTTACTTGTGTAAGAAACAAAAGTAACAGGTGCACAATGACACTGTAATTAAAAAAAAGTATAATTAGCTGTTGGCTCAGACAAAGCTGATGCAAGCAGTAGTCAGGTTTTAGGTTTGGAGCCACGTCTTGCGGGTTGCTTCTTCTTCTAAAAGTAAAGTAGCCCTCTGGGAGCATCCAGCTTTTAATAACTCATGGACTGAAATGTTGTCCTCATTGGGCATCTTCTCAGAACAGTGGGTGGAAAGAAGATAAGACAGTTAGCGATTGCGCCTGGTGTCCTGAGGTGGTTGCTTACCTCTGAAAAGCCTGGAAGGTGAAGTTCTCACATGCAAGCTTAACAATATACAGAATGAATTAATTGTCTTGTTGTGTATCACCCGAACTATCTAATAACCAGGTAAAAATAACAATAGTCTTCTCAGTCAACTGGATTCCAGAGTTACTGTGCCTTGTTTTGTACATACTGCATTAGGTGAGTGAACCCCTTTGTCTTCTCAGAACAAACCTAAAAATCAGTTCTTTTAAATTTTCTGTGCAAAAGGCATCTCTTTCTTTCCCCTTCTCAACCTTGCCACTGCTTCTGATCCTTAACCTTCAAATCATTATTTTGTTTGCTTCTACAAAATCTCTTCATTAGCAAATGAAGGTCAGAGCTGCATGGATGTGTTAGTTGGAATGGAATGGAATTACATTATAATACTGTATGATTCATACCAACACTGACTCAATGAACTTTTGCTCATTTTGGTCTTTTATTAATTCACTGTCAATAACCATCCATTTAATTCAATAGGATATTGATGGTGTAGCAGTAATGGGTTCACCTTTTAACAGGACAGCCCCCCAAAGTTTACACATTTGAATATCAGTCTGCCAACTCAGATTTCCATTTCTTCTGGCTTCACCACATATGGTGTTTTCATTTATTGTCTCCCCCTGCTGCTGGTGGAGTCAGTGGCATTACTATATAAATGGATATCTAGGGTTAACAGTACTACCATAGATCTCCAGATGCCCAGATTCCTAATTCTGTATGAGGAACTGTCTTTGTAAAGGTTGCATGTCCTTCAGGTTTTTATCCTTTCTCCCAAATATAGGCAGTTTAGATGGATTGGCAGGTACAGATTTGCTCACTATGGATGCGTCTGGATTTGCACACCATATGATAGACTAGAGCCACAGTTAGGATTGATTTCTGCCTAGTGCTGCAATGATGCCCAACACTAATAAACAGGAAAAATATTGAATAAATATTGAATTAATGTTTTGTTTTTTTCATGAGTTCACATCCCATGTCTAATTTAACTTTAGCTCTTATAATCGCAGCCCAGGGGATCTACCTGGTTGACATAAATTATATCTTTTGCATGAAGAAAACGTTCTGCAATGTAGAGTTATTGGCAGGAAAAATGTCATCAAATCTCTGTAAAGGGGCAAAAATACAAAAATTGCTGTACACTTAATATATAAAATTACATAGTGATGAGGTGAAGGGGTCTTTGCACGCTGAGGCAGAAAGATAGCATACAAAGCAGAGAAGGGTGTATACAAGGAGAATGCAAAGTACTGTATATACTAAACCAGTTGGCCATTTGCACTCTCAAACAAGCAATCTCTTCATTTATTACTTCCATCTATGTTTCTCATTTTCATACATATATTCTGCATTCAATTAGTCACTGGTCATAAGGCAACTTTAAAAAGATAGGCTCAGTTATAGGATGCACTCTTGACCTGTTAGAGATAGTATTGGAAGAATGAATAAAGACAACACTGTTGGTCATTATGAACAAACACATCCACTCTGTGATACACTAGCATTAAATATTTGTAGGCACTGAATTATTAAGCAGAAGTATGTCAAGAAAACCTATTGGTTCATATTTACAGCAATACTCCTCAGTGTGACTGCTCTCTTATCATTTGCCAAGTCGTCTTTTACCAAGTGTTTTTGTTTTGTATATTTGAGGGGGTTGTTGTTGTTTATAGTAAGAGCTCTTGAGGTTCTGAAAAAAAGTAAATTTCACCTTGGAACCTTGGAACAAATTAAGTGCTATCTGTTTATCTATTTATCACACCCCAGGCTCAGTTTAGGCTAGGCCTGAGAATCCATTTCAGGACCAGAAACAACTCTACTTGTACATCAAGAACTCTTACTAAAAGTTCCTGATATTTCTGGCTTCTTTCCGCTTAAGCAGGGTAGTTTTCCAATTACTTGCTCTATTAGTGGGATAACATCTCTTCATGCAGTATGTTACTGAATAGGACTCTGCTCTGAAATAGTTGGAAGGATTTATTTCAAAGGTCCTGACAGAGCATTTACTCTTTCCACCTTATCAACTTCTATCTCATTTTATTTCCCTAACAAACACTCTTCTGGACCAAGCAGGTTACACATTGGTCATACCATACTCCAGTGGCCCTCCTCAACTACACTATCATAGATAGGTAGGACCTCTTCTGCATCCACTGGGATTCTATCTTTTTTGGTGGAGGCTTTCTGTGTGTCTTTCTTCTAATTTATGTTGATCTGGTTCTGCCCTTACTCTCTTTACAAACAGGCACAACAAATCCATACACATATATCATATATGTATACAGTAGGACATATATACTGTATATGGCAGAACCGAGTGTGAGACTGAAACCATCTCTAGGGAGCACACTCACACAAAAAACTATTGCTCACTCATAGTTGACTATTTACTGTAGATTCATCAGGCTTCGGGACAGAAGTGTGGAGTATCTGAAGAGAAACCTACACAGATTCATGTCCATTCTTATATACAGTCACAGTTTTCCCCAAACTTCCAGTGTGAAAGGAGTATGGTAGTAATACATGATTAAAAGCTCTAGATGATTCAAAGCTTCTTCAGTTTCAGGAAATGATCAGAAGCATAGACAGGAGGACATGCCATGGAAGGTCAGCTAGCTGATGCAGGGAGATTGTCAGAAAGAGAGGAAGAACACTGCTCTTCCAGTTTTATTAGGGAACAAACACTAATCAAGTAGAGTCTGACTTTGTTTCCTGCCAAGTACAGAACACCCACTGAGAGACTACTTTAGGGAACTTTCAATGTTAGGAGTTCCCAACTCTAATAAATAAAAGAATAGAAACTCCAATTAGCCTGATAGCTTATTTAGTACTTGATTGTTTCTTACTTTTTTTTTTTTTTTTTTACAAAAACGGATGGAAAAAAAAACCTCTTCAGTCTGCACTCTGGAGATATGCCATTGTTCTGATGAACAAAACAGACGTTGTGTGGTAAAATAAAAATGTATAGCCAGCATATATGACATTGGAAATGTGTAGGTTCTGATGTCTTTGTTTGCCAAGTGCACACATATATTTATAAATATGAGTGTGTATAAACATAGCATTCTCAACCCACTAAATCCACTCAAAGGATATGTTTGGTATTTTTCAAGTCAAAGTTGTTTCTTCATAATCATGGTATATATTAATTCACCACATGATATTGTGTTCTGAAGTGAAAATGTTTTAACTAAATTTAAAAAATATTCTGGATCTTCTTGAGTATGAAAATGAATGTTATGGGTCAGGAGTTTAAATGTTAAAACAAAAGCCTTAAACATTACCTCCTCCACTGAAGTCCATGAAAAATTCCTCCACTTTTTATGTAATAAAATTAAAAATCTAAATAATTCAACTAACATAAATCCACCATACATTTATATCTTTTCCTGTCTTCCCATTCTATCCAGCTCTTTTCTAAATTTTCACCAGTCACATCTGCATTTATTAATGACCTGCTTTGTAAGATGAGGCTGACTGCCTGTGTACTGGACCCTATCCTCACCACACTTCTAAAATCCTGCTTTCATGCCATAATCCCAACTGTTACAACAATAATAAATACATGCTTTGACACTGGATTTGTGCCAGCCACTTTTAAAATCGCTTTTGTAACCACAATGTTAAAAAAGTCTCATCTTGACATTGACTACCTTAACAATGTTTGGCTTATTTCTCATTTACCTTTTGTGTCAAATGTTCTTGTGCGTGTTGTAGCCTCCCAACTCGCCAATTACTTAACTTCTAATGCATTGATGTAACCCTTTTGGTCTGGTTTCAGAGCACAGCACAACTGTGAAACTGCTCTGTTTCTGGTAACTAATAATATGCTTATGACAGAAAACCCTGGACAAACCAGCATATTAATTCTGTTAGATCTTAGTGCAGCATTTGACACTGTCAAACATGATATTTTACTGGCCAGAATGGAGAACATTCTGGGTGTTTCTGGCACTGCCCTCCACTGGTTTAAGTCTTATCTGACTGATAAGCATGAGTTTGTTAGCCTTGGCAACAGCATTTCCAGCTCAGAGCCAGTCACAGAAGGAGTTCCTCTGGGCTCTGTCCTCAGCCCTCTGCTCTTCTGTATCTATATGCATCTCCTTGGCCATATTATTCATAGCTTTGGCCTGGGTTATCATTTTTATGCAGATGATACTCAACTCTATTTCAATTTCTAAAAGTGAAACTTCGTGAGAGCTTTCTCAGCTCACAACTTGCCTTAGTGGAATTAAAACCTGGATTGAGCAGAACTCTTTAAAATTAAATTGCAATGAAACTGAACTCCTGCAAATTGGCACTAAAGCACAGCTTAAGAAAATGAGCTCCTTTTCAATCACTCTTGATGATGATCTCATGAGATCTTTTCTAATGCAAGGTGTCATTTTTGATTCCTCCCTTTCTCATTCCACCCACATAAACCACATTAAGAAACTTTCTTACTTCCATCTCCATAACATATCCCATGTGTAGCACATTCTTCTCCTTTTCTAATGCTGAGATAGTTGTCCATGCTTTTATCACATCCTGCTTCGATTATTGTAACTCCCCACTGGCAGGCGCCACTTCATTTATCAAAGATCCAGCTGATCAAAAACTCTGCTGCAAAAGTCCTTACACAAACCAGCAACAGTGAGCACATAGCACCCATCCTGCTTTACCTTCACTGGCTCCCTGTGCATCACAGGATTGACTATAAAATTCTATTAATAACCTGTAAAGTCTTAAATAGCCTCACACTGGACTACATCAGCGATCTTCTCCATCACTATGTGCTTGTTCGTCCACTATGGTCTTCTGATTCTGGCAGTCTTGAAATGACCTCCTGAGATTAATTAGATCAGGTGACTCAATTCATTCTTTTAAAAAACAACTTAAAACTCATCTGTTCAGGAAGGCTTTTAACCTATCCTAACATTCTGCCCCTTTTTTCAGTTTACCTCTCTATCCATATGCTCAGGATAATATATGTGTGTGTTTTACATCATGTGTTACACAAATTATAGTATGTTATTTGTTCAGAGTTTTCTTCTAGTATTGAATTTAGTATTTTACTTTGGTTTATGGTCTTTTGCTCTATTTAACGCTTTGTATATTCTGCATTGCAACAGGTACACACATCGTAAATGTAGGAAGGACGGTTCCTTGCGTGTATTTGAACTGTTAACATTTGAATGTGATGATTGCATATAGCGCTGAACTGACCTCTCTGTACTACTGTTGCCTATGCATGTCCTGGAGTACAAAAGAAACAGCAACATGTGGGGACTGGCAAGATCTGGAAAAAAAAAACACATGATGTTATGCGAATGAATATGAATAATATGAATAATGTTGCATCCGTGCCACAATGTTTTCCGAAATGTACTATACGTGTCATAAAATGAATAATTCCAAATATCATATATATCTATGTCTGTGTTTTTTTTTTTTTTTTGACATCATAGACCATAAGGTGCATACTAATTCAGCGTGAGCAGGAACACTCAATAAAACTGAATGAAAAAAAATCAAGTGACGGTGAGATACGAAGAAGGTAGATTTTCCAGCGTTTGTGTGTCAGCTTTTATCTCGTCGTGACTGAGAGAATAAAATTGAAAAAAAAAAACGGTAACTTTCACAAGTGCTATAAATGTACACTGTCTGTTACAGACACAAACCATATGTATGTGTGTACAGTATAATATTAACAATACGAGCAGCTCACTACTGAAAATGGCAAATACAGGAGGCAGACAGGATAGAACCAGGGACTCTTGATTACAAGTCAGCAAATCTTACCGCTACGCCACAGAAGCTGTTGTATTGCCCTTGAACCTTTTGTGAAAGTGTTTATTAGATCTTTGGACTTCGGGCTTCACACTTTATATAGTTTATGCCAACATTTTGTCATTTACTACTAAAATATGACAAACATTTCTGTTTTAACAATGTGTTTACACAGATTATTGTAGAAACGGAACACACATGAAATGCATGTGTTCCAAATAATGATCTATTATTTCCACTCTGAAACTCCAGCACTTCACTCCCAGAAATCAATCAAGGCATGAGCTGGGAGAACTTTGTGCACATTCTGCAGCGGTGGGGGATGGAATAGCAGGCTGCTTGCTGCTTGTCTTAATCAGCACATTTACAGGACAAAAGACGCTGAGGGAGAGGTGCGAACAGATTTAAGGTGGGCCGGATCTACGAGTTTTTTCGTAGGCTCTGGTAATTCTAGTGTTAAGAATTACTTATTCCAGCAACAACACAAGGCAGGAACCATCCTGGAACAGAGCACAAGTTCATCACAGGGCACACACTTTCATACACCCATGGGGCTAAGCTAAAGTTGCCAATTAATCTACTGTGTATATTTTCAAGTATATGGGAGGAAAACTGGAGTACCTGGATGAAAGTCCATGAAGATGAGGGAAAATGTGTGCAATCCATACAGTTATGATTTGGTATTAATAAATTCTAACATTTGAACCTTTTTTTCTCTATATACACATTTTTTATTAAGAGATTTATTCATAAAAATGAATACACAGTTTGTTTTTGGCTATAAATGTATGTGCACTTTCATTTATATTATTGTTGGTTTGTTTTGAAATTCCCAAAATTTCATTATTGTTTTCTAAAGGGAGCTGCCAATTGTTGACACCCTTTCCATGTTGTGCTGCCCCATTACTAGATGGCTGTCCCTTCAAGTCAGTCATCATGATGCTACTAGCACAACAGAATAAAGGTGTGCCATCACCATACATTGTCCAAGATTGTGAATACAGTTCCAAAAGACTTTTCATTAGCACTTTCCTTTTTCTCCTGATTTCCAAATTTTGGCAAGTGTATTTCGACTTTGAATTTGTTTTTTTTTTATTATTGGTTTGACTTTTGAATTTCTGTTCTCTGAGCTTTGACTTCTACTCTGTTCCCAACTAAGTTTCATCTCCCAGTCTACTCTGTTTTATTTAACTGCAATTTTTCTATCTAAGGCAGAGCACATGCAGAGAATGACCAGGCCCAGAATTTCAGACTAGGGAGTTACATCTAGAAGCAGCAGTGCTAACCACTGTGCCATCTAGCCATAAACTGTTAAAAACGTTGTTAAAAAGAGACATTTAATGTAAAGTATTGGCACATATTACCATTTTATAAAAATCTTGTTCTTTTCCAAAGGAAGAAGAGTATTTTTTATAAAGTTGAAAAACTGATACAGAATTTTTATATATATGTATACAGTATACAGTTATATATATATATTTTTTTTTTTTCAAAACAGTATACAGTAAAAATAAAAGTTGGGCTGAATTTATAATATAAGGGAAGAATGTAAGCTGACACATTTTCGAAAATCAAGGCTTCTGTGTGCAAAGTTTGATCAGTGTAATTTATTACCTGTGATACATTGTTCATGTAGAAACTCTTCTAATCCAGGTTAAAATAGCTTTGCAGACTGCATCTCTCTCAAAGATTTGTTACCTTTCTGAGGTTAAACTTGACAGATTTGATTTCAGCATTTGGAACACAAATTTAGTCAGCTAACAAGCTTGAACTACATGCTAGCTTGAAGTAATGGCTTGCACCCCAGCAAGAAATAGGCAAAGAAAACCTGTTGGAATGTGTTGTTGTTGTCTCAAAGCTTTTTTTTTAACAATTTGTATTATTTGCAAATTTACAATATTCAGGTTTGATTTTATGCTCGATTCAGTTGGTTTGACTTCCTCTGACATCTGTCAAAAGGATCTCTAGGGGTAATGATCTCTGCTGAGGCCTTTCTCTGCAGCTATCACCCAGGTGGTTTGGATGTGAGATAGAAGGAATAATATTATTTGTGTGCTGTATCTCATTTATTAGCATTTATCTTGTGAAACAATGATACTGAAAATGCAGGAAAGCAAATAAAGCCATTTGCAAATGAAGTTCATATGAAATTAATTACTGTAAATGCATAGACACTGTTTATATTCTGTTACCCTGAAATGAATGTAAACATGTAATATTTAGTCGATAATGCTAATATAATATAAGCAATATTTTGAAGTATCACGTCTACAATTTTAATTTGTACTTACATTAATAACAAAACTTATCTTATTCTGTTACAGTTTCAGTTTAATGTCTGAGAAACATAAAAAGATACATATTTAACATGCCTAAAGCCACTCAGTATTACTATCCACAACAGTCGGACGTTATTTACTACTATATCATTTTTTTCTTGGAATGGGAAAATGTCAGCAAGAAAATCAAATATTGCATGTTTTCTTGACTGTTTAAAGTAGTGGTGATTTGGGTGTGTATTTTGTAGATCAAATTATTTTCTTTCTGGTCTTCCTGATCAAGGCCACTGACAAAACACAGACCTTGTCAACTTAAGCTTAGCTGAAGTTTGCCACTGATTCGGAAAAAAGAACAGTACTACTCCTCATCTCATCATGGAGAATGAACCTAGAAACCCTGCAAAGAAATCTCATTTTGACTGCTTGTACTCAGGTTTCATTCTTTCAATCAATATCCAGAGCTTGCAGCCGTAGATGAGGATGGTGATATACTGTAGCCTGATTAATACGTTGACATAGCCCCTGATTTACTAATACAGTCCAGTATAAAACTTCAAAACTGCTGCTATTGGAATGACTCATTGGTCGGTCATATAAACCAGATCCTAAGTTTCTTAAACTTTTACAGTTGTGCCTTATCAGCATCCAACTAGCAACAATTTTCTGGGTGAGGACCATGACCTCAGATTTGAAGGTGCTAATTGTTATTATAATCACACTGTTAGATGGAGAAAAAACAAATGACAATTTATTGAATCAAAATATTTATCTTTAGAGAAACACCTTTTGATAAAAAGTGATGAGAGTGTTATTAAAAATAGGAATTATTTATCCTGTGTCATATACTATGTGCTATATGGACAGATGAATAAACGATTATTATTTGGGATCATACGAACTATTGTTGTTCAGCCTTGTCAAATTTATAAACATGGACCTCATATGCACTGCTTAATTATTGGTTTATGTTACCCTACAAAATATTTAATATGAGGTAAACTGGAAATGTAGTCACTATACATAATTGCTTGATGTTACACATACCCAAAACTAAATGTTTTAAAATAGAATTAACCTTCTTTACTTTTTTAAGTTTCAGAAACCTAACTTCTGAACAGAACAGACACTATTGTATATGCCAAAATAATTACTTCAAAAAAACTTTACAAAAATAATTGTCTAGTACAGTGTTTGTCTCAACCCATTTTGGGTCGTGTGATATCTGAACTTTGGTTGCACTGAGCCGCAAATTACAATTGAACTGAATGAGAAAGGGTCGCAAATGTTTTGCCGAAAGACATTGAGATAGATCCCTGCTTGCAAGCAGAAATCAATCAATCATCCTGGACGACAGTCTGTGGCAATTCTCTAAGGGGGACGTAATGTTGATCATAGACAGTTCCACAAGGGAGGTAGATAGATGGATCCCCTGGATGATGCGCCTGGTCGTGAGAAAAAAAAAACTGTAAAAACCACTGGTCTATTATAATGCTTATCCTGATTGACAGGATAGAATTCTACACATTTTGTAGCAAAAGAAGGCAGCAAAACACCTGGACTGTTATCTTATGTAATAAGAATTTGTAAAATAGGTTTACCTCATTTAAAATGGTGTCCCATCCAGGCCTTATCATTAAGCCCAACAGTGCCAGGAGAAGCTCTGGGCCCAAAAAATATCTTACGCTGGATTAAGCAGTTCTTAGAAAGCATAGTATAATTCATGCCGAGATCCACTGTTTATTCATTTATTGCTCCTCTTTTAACCTGTTCCTAATAATTTCTTGTCCAATAGTTTTGATTACACTTTGCTTAGTTTCCAAATATTACTTTTGCTCCAATGAATATGAGTTATGCTCCTATAAATTTCTTAATGATATAAATTACATATTTTAAGCAGATTATTAGATATTATTTCAACAGTTCATTCATTTTAAATGACTTTCTTCACATTGCACATTGTAGTAATAATCAGATCTGGCTCCCTGGAAACTTGAAGGATTATTGGCCTCCGAGACATTATATACAGAATCTATTTATTGGAAGTACCTCACTCTCTGCCAGTGATATGAACTTTTTAGCATGACACAATCTTTGCTGAGCACCTTAGACCCTTCTCCATTTGGAAGCCATTACTAGTCAGGCCCAAGACCAGATTTATTCGTGCACTCATTTGCAGCCTAATTCACAGTGGAATCGTTTGCTATTAGCTTCAAGGTAAAATGAACATGATTCACATGACTTATTATAAAACCCATTTTATAAAATAGTAATGCACAATTTCCCTGAGAAATCTTGGAGGAGCATTTCCACCCTGGAGTGAGACTCAGCATATCGATACGCTCATGGATATATACTGTGCCAGCTAACACAGCTTTGTGGCCCACTTGAAAAAAGTTTCAACAACCCAATTTAAAATACAGAAAAAGTATATTTTATTCTAATTGCATGCATAATGGCCAAATTCTAATTTTCTTAAAAAAAGAGCATTCATTTTATATAGTATATAGCATCTCAAAGTGCTTTTTACAAGTACAGTATTACAGTGCATTCATTCTCTTATATTTCTTAACAATTGGAGCAAATAAGCAACCTTGTGGTTCATAGTTTAATAACCTTTCCCCCCAGATAACAATACCTCTTTAGAACAAGCTGAATTCCCATCTTAAACAACATTAACATATGGTATGATAATTAATTATCTCTATTTCTGCAGAATTTTAAAGGTACTATGCCAAAAAGAAGAAATTGCTATATTTAGAGCTCATCTCTACATTTGTGTTCATCTACTGCATCACATAAGGGTAAAGGATACATAAAAACAATGTATACCTGTATATTAGATACTGTTGTCAAGGAAGGCACAAGTTGTATGTCTTTAGAGAAAGCAGAATACAGTCCCCTTTATTTTTAAATATTTATGAATGGTAGTCATAAATAAGAAGAATAACTGGAGTTGATTCATCTTAAATGCAGGTGACACACTTTAAGCGACTATTTAATTTTTCCTTCTTTTTTTTAACACCAGTGATTTAGCCAGCTTTATAATGCATTTTCAGAGTGTTTGTACCTGTCCACATTCATAATGTTACTTATAAACGAATAAGCTTTGTTAACATACATGTATTGTTTTATGTTTTCCAGTGGCGTAGCTAGGGGGGGCAAGGGGGGACATCTGTCCCTGGGCGCAGCATCCAGGGGGCACCAAATTGATGTTACGAAATTTTAGATTGAAATGTTTTCCATTCTTAAATGCACTAAAAAGTAAATAAAAAACATACCCAACAGACAATAATTTATCCCCTCCACTTCTCTATCATGCTTGACTTCCACCCAGAAACATTTTTGACGTTATTAAACAGAAAGCGCGACTGACACGAGGCATTAGTGCATCATTGTCTAAGTTGTTGCAAACGCCATTTCTGTGTGCCAAGTGATTTGTGTTTATGTGTTTGATAGAAAATTGATTGGGCTGTGGTGAAGTATTCTAGTAGATGGCTGCAAAAGTCTATACATTTCCCCATCATATTTTCGTACGAATAAATTGTAAGTAATGCAGTTTTTATAAATATATAATTATTTTGCTTTATAATTTGCTATATGCTTTCTTTAAAATCATTTTTAAATGCAGAAAACAAATTTTTTCTTACAAAAACTAATGATGGATTTAGATTTTAAAGAACACGAGGCAGCATTATCATTTTCGGAGACTTTTTATTTATTAAATTTTACAAACACGTACAAACATTGTCCTACCTGAGATCATCCATGGCACAGGAAAGATTGTCAGCCTTGGCTTTGCTGAGTGTGGAGCGGAAGGTTACCGACAGCATACATTTTGATGAACTAATCGATAAATTTGCAGCAGCAAAGGCTAGGAAAATTTCTCTTTGAAGTTAATAATTACATTTAAAGCATTATACATCAAACTATTTTTTTTGCTTTATACTAACTTCATTTTCAGGTTATTATATTATTATATCCAATGTAATGTTTTTGCAATGTTATATTTGAATAATATTTTAGAATAATTATATTTTCGAACTGGGTGGCGCAGTGGGTAGCGCTGCTGCCTCGCAGTTGGGAGACCTGGGGACCTGGGTTCGCTTCCCGGGTCCTCCCTGCGTGGAGTTTGCATGTTCTCCCCGTGTCTGCGTGGGTTTCCTCCGGGTGCTCCGGTTTCCTCCCACAGTCCAAAGACATGCAGGTTAGGTGGATTGGTGATTCTAAATTGGCCCTAGTGTGTGCTTGGTGTGTGGGTGTGTGTGTGTGTGTCCTGCGGTGGGTTGGCACCCTGCCCAGGATTGGTTCCTGCCTTGTGCCCTGTGTTGGCTGGGATTGGCTCCAGCAGACCCCCGTGACCCTGTGTTCGGATTCAGCGGGTTGGAAAATGGATGGATGGATATATTTTTGAACTACCATTGTTGTCTTAATTATTTTACTTCATTCTGTCTTTATAAATTTAACGAAACCTTTAAAATATACGCATAAAAGTGCTTTAAAAAATTAAATTATTTAAAAATTTTAAACTATTTAAAATAAAAAATATGATTTTTTTTTCTTAAAATACTATTATTTTAAATACAATTTTAAAAAATTTCTTTCCCTTCCCCATTGCATTTTGGCAAACAGGAGGGGGCGCGAAATCTTCAGTTGTTCCCAGGCGCTGAAAACCCTAGCTACGCCTCTGATGTTTTCATTGTTTATTTCATTAGAATTCATTAAACATGTTGTTAGAATTGCATAAAAACATAACTATACTTCATCTCTGCCTTTGTTCATCCCTTCTTTTAAAATACATATTACTTATTTATTTAATTACTGAGAGGATGGCATAGTAGTTAGCACCGAAATCTCAAGCAACCAGCATTCTGTGTTTGAATCCCATGTCATTTTGTTGTCTAGGTGTAGTTTACTACCCTAAATTATTCAATATTTTAGCTTGAGTTCAGATTGATTTATCTTCACAGTTTATTGCTTTGTGTCCATTCAGTTTCTGAAACTATTAATTTTAGGCAAACATGGAAACACAGTATGCACAGCACAGTATATGTGGCGTGCAGGTCTCTATGAGCTCATTTATAATCTAAGAGAAATAAAACCTTGCTGCACTAGTATACTGTTGGCATGAAGAAAGAGATGATGTTTCCAGAGAAACCACTAAATTATATAAACCTTAGACTTCGTTTTACCATGGCTAAATAGAAGGTAGAGGGAGTGAAGATTCCCAGGGATGACACTAATGTTGGGGACAGAGTAAAAGCTTCTTTTTTCATTCTGGTATGTCTAAAGATATTTGTTTCTCTTGTGGTTGTTGTCCCAGGGACTGCTCTACTGATCCTCAGAACCAGTAGGAATATCTCCCGCTAAGCAGTCAGCCAACACATTGAATGCTGACATTTCGGGCCACCTAGTATATAGTATATAGCATTTATATAATCCTGTTTTTCACTTGACTGCTGCCGAGCCTACTGTTGTCTTCTCTCTTTTTGGAATCCTTCCTGAACTAAATAAGCTTACTTAATTTGTTTACCTCCCTACCATTCCTATTTGTTCTGCTAACATTGCTGGACTGTAGGCACTCAGACCCAGTAGTTTTCTCCAGTACTTGGCATTAGTTCTACCTTTTTATGCTATACATCACTTTGACACTCTTTGGAAAGCATCGATCTTCATTACTTCATCTGGCATTTTGATTTGACAGCTTGTTGGTATTCTACCATAAATTCTACTCTTGCCACCTTTCTTGCTATTCATGTATATGATGTGCACATATTCATTTCATCCAGTTATCACAGTAAGACAAGCAGTCTCCTCTTTAGCAGGGCCTGCCATTATACCACCCTTGGCAACTCACCCTCCTTCACCCTTCTGTCTTGAATGTTATGTAGTGGGTTGAAATTATGTGAATTATTGTTGGTTTTGTTCATTTTGAGCTATGTTTTGTGTGGTCATGTAATTATGTTTGTGTGTTTAAATATACTAATGTTTGTTGTGTTCCTTATGGGTGGAGTCCCAGGAGCAGACCTCCCTGATGTCATCACTCTAAGGCCCTCCCTCAGGCTATTTAAACTGAGTGCAAAAGCCTGGGAGTGAGAACCATTGTCATTTACTATTGGAATTTTGCAAGTATTACTATGTTTTGTGACTTTTGTTTGTTTTAGCATTGCCTCTTAGGCATCTCCTTTGTGCCCCTTTTGCGGTTTTGAGCTGTTTTTTGTATTTTTGAAATTGTTGTTAAGAAATCTTATTTTTACAAAGATGCTTTGTTTGCCCTATTTGTACAAGCCAGGGTTTAACAATTACCCTTCACTGTGTTGGGCTTTTGTTATAAATTTCAAAATTTTTATAGTAGTTTTACCAGTTTCTCATTTCTGGGCCTGCACCAACTGAAGTTATCAGGTTGCCTCAGGGCCTGGCTGAAGTTGAGGATGTCTCTCTTGGGCAGACCTGGTAGGTTTCTGGCCTGCTTCCTGACTTATTTTGCAGGCCTCACTCCTATTTTGTTCTGGAGGAAACTCTGCTCATAACATTGCTGTCTTCTTCTTATGATCCCTCAAAAAGCTTTTTTTCTTTCCCTTTTAATATTGCTGTTGTGTTTTTTTTTATATATTTCCTATATTGTGGCTGTCTCCTGATGGCCACATGATGGCTCTCCAATCTATGTGGTTGACCCTGCTTTCACATAGTCATGCCATTCTTGTAATGGGAGAATGACAGCGCATATTGAACAAATATAGTTTCCATCAGATAATACATAAGTGGTTCAAAAGTATTACTAGTAAAACAACAGCAGTTGCTCCTGAAGCATACTGACAATTGATATGTTTGATAAATAGTTTGTAGCTTATCTCTATATATCAAGGCTTGGTTAGTGGTTGTTGCAAAATATGAATCCAATATTATTCTGCATTTGGAATTCCTCAGAAGGCAGCAGTGACAGAGATTCTCAGTTTGGATGAACTATTTATCAATTATTTGTGTAAAGGAACCAAATTATGCAACTACTACAATGGTTTTATTCACAACCAATTGGCTGGCTAGAATGGCCTACAATGAAACCATTGAAAGTAATGACTAAACTGAGGCCCATCTTCTGGTTTTTATGTTTTTACAGAGCATACCTGCTAGAAGTCTGCATTGTTTTCTGCTGCTTTTGCCCTTACTGTGAAAGAAATGCATGCAAACACTCTCTGAATATATGCACTCATTTTGTTAGGTTTACATTTAGTTCACATCTGAAAGTCATCCCCAGAGTCCTGTTTGATGGTTCTTTCGAAGTCCTCCTGACTATCCTACTTGCAATAATAAAAAAAACCCATCATGGGCTCATGCCTCTTGCCGCCAAAATATCTGATTTTCAGATTGACTGGTTACTTGATCTTTGTTCATATCATATTAATCTCCATCCTAACTGTGCCTAATATGACCAAGCCACAATTTTTCAAATATCATTCCAGACATCCCCAGTTATTATGGCTTCCTGTGCCACTTCAAGATCATTTGCATGGACATGGGACACTCAGCACTGATTCCCTTTTATCCCTTTCAAATTATTGGATTTCTGCACAGACAAATAAATTTTGTTGAATCAGTATAGCCCATCATCACTTAGTACAAACTAAAGGTGTTCTGCCTGAAGTGACTATCTCCATACAGTATATCCAGATGACTAAAGTTTTCCAACTGTCAGGTGACAGAATTATAATAATAATAATAATAATTCATTACATTTATATGGAAGGACAACATTCTATTTGTGAACAGCACAACCTGAAAAAAAGTTAGTTAATTATCACTATCTAACACAATTTTTGTTCCTGGCTTCCAAGAGTTATATTTCAACTGCTTATGTCTAAAGCTTATGGAAAAACGACTACATTCAGCACAAACTTTGATTTTATGACCACAGCCCAGAAAATTTCGTATTTATAGTGACAAAACAAGGGAATTTTTATCTTTTCGTTCATGCGGTCTGATAAAGAACAACACTTGCATGATAAATAGACAAAGACAGTCAAAACCACTCAAAAAGGTTCAGAAATGAGTAGGTGTTCTAGATTTGCGACTGTACTGCAAATCGCTTTCTCGAAAAAGCCCCCAAATGTAGTCCCCCATCATGTTTTTGTTATACTGTCCTTGGTAACGACATTCAAAGTCCAGTATATCCTGATGAAAGCGCTCGCCTTGCTCCTCTGAGTAAGCTCCCATGTTCTCCTTGAATTTGTCAAGATGAGCGTCAAGGATATCTGCAATATCTTCCTCGCTGTCTGACTTGCTGCTGTCTCCTGAAGATGGCTGATCCCTCTTCAGAGGAGTGGGAACGGGCAGCTCGGGGCAGTGTGGTACTGGGGCAATGGAAGAAGGAATGTCTGGATAAACGATTTGAGGTGCATTCTTGCCAGTGCGACGTTTGATAGGATCCACCATGCAGAAGTAGCAGTTGCTTGAGTGGTCAGTCGGTTGCTGCCAAATTCGCGGGATAGCAAACTTCATGGCTCTCTTTTCTCCCCTGTACCAACCTTCAAGAGTTTTCTTGCAATATTCGCATGTGAAATGAGGTGCCCAGGGCTTATCTTGATCCCCGACAGGCATGCCGAAGTATGCCTTGTAGGCCTCGCACATCTTACGACATGCTTTCACGGAATACTTTCTCGCTCTTGTCTTTATAAATTGTCCACAGACGTAGCAAAATGCATCTGCTGGGTGCAAGCAACCTCTTGATGCCATCTAAATCAAATAAAAAAAATAACATAAACCGAATTGTTGGTTCGAGTCACCTGTGCTTCTATACTTGTATGACTGCTATTGGACAGTCCAAGAACATTCTAGAAAGTTCTAAAAGTTTCTTGAAAGTTTCTAGATAATTCTGGAAAATTCTAGAAACTTCTGGACAATTCTAACAGTTCAAGAATATTCTAGAAGACTACTCAGTATTGAATGAGAATCGAGAATTTTCTCGAAAACAGACAAATTTCAAAATATCATTGTCCTGATCACAAAAGCAAAGTTTTTGTGGAACAACAGCTTTTTCTATTTTTTTTAGGCATAATGGGTTAGGAAAACACACTTTGTACCCAGGAACAAAATAAAAATAAAAATTTGTTACATAGTGAATTATTTTCAGGACGGTAGAAACTAGAGCTTGATGAACAGAATCTGTAACCTTGATACAAAAGCAAGTGCCAATTAATTCTGTAGACTTCCATGAAAAAGGGCAAATCAGAAATCATAGACTATCTAGTCAGTTGTGATAAATTCCTAATAACTATTTTTGAATTCTTTTAGAAGATATTTGCTTTATGTTTTAAAGCAAAAAACAGAGTATCACTGCTGACTGTAACTCTAAGATGACATCTGACATATTGTCAGTTGATACATACTGTGTGCAGCAAGAAAGTATCCTTAAATGTAAAATATAGCAATGAAAAACAATGAAAACATTAAATAAAATGAATTCCCAAAGTAAAAATTGGGAAAAATTATCCAAAACGATAATATATTTAATACTGTATGTCAATGATCCTGAGAATATACTGTATATGTATAGCAACCATATTATATACTATATATATCATATAATTTCTGGATTTTCTTTAAATTTTCTTTAAATGTGATAATATATGAGAGAGAGTCAAGCTAAAGTTAGAAAAAGGGATTTATTAGAAAATGGAACGAACCTTAACAAAACTGATAATGGCAACATGTCATTTATCAATGTAGTCTCCACCCTTCTCAGTGCAATTATGTCACCTGCCTGGAAGTGCCTGGATTCCAGCAGAATAAAAGGTTTTGCCTTGTCCACTCGTGCACCAGATCACTACATGCCAAGGGATGCTACAGTCACTAGTGCAAGTTACTGTGACTTGCTGGAGACTAATGTCAACCCTGCTATTTCATCCAAGCGGTGGGGACTGCTATCTTAGGGAGTCCTTTTGCTGCAAGACAATGCTAAGAACACCAAGACTTGTTTGGAGAAACTGAACTTTGAGGTTTTGCCACATCCTCCTTATTTGCCAGATTTGGCCCTGTGTGATTTCTACCTTTTTGGGCCGCTAAAAAAACATCTAAGAGGTCGTCAATTCAAGACAGATGCTGTCATGAAGAAAGCAGTACACGAGTGGTTGCAAGGACAAGACATAAGCTTTTATTCCGCTGGAATCCAGGCACTTCCAGCAAGGTGGCGCAAGTGTATTGAGAAGGGTGGAGACTACATTGAGAAATTATGTTATCAGTTTTGTAAAGGTTCGTTCCATTTTCTGATAAATCCCAATTTCTAACTTTAGTTTGACTCCCTTTGTAATATACTTTATGGACCAATGTTTGGAAACCCATGAGAGTTCTTTATGTTCACACCTTCAGCTCTTAATTTATAGTTGTTATTTTAATAATGCAAATTTATGTGTCTGCTGAAAAAAAAATGTCTTAATAGTGTTTTGTGAGCAAGGAAGAGACTACAGTCTTGTAACCTAACAGCCAAAAACACTTTTTTGTTATTTATCAGTCCACATCAAAGGGTGTTTTGAGTGGGCTATGGTTTGAATATACTTTGAGTGAGGTATCTCTCTGACCTTGAACAGAAGTTTATTAATGAGAAAAAGGAACAGAATAATTGCAATAATAATAATAAAAGCTTTAGGATTTTCAGAATGCCCTTTCTGAAGTATTGTACTGAGAGTTTTTATGTTTTGCTTTGAGTTGAGTTGTTTAATATTCTGTTACTGTTTGATTACATATGGTAATAGGTTTTGCATTTTTTTCTTTTTTCATTATGCAGATGTACTGAATCTATATTGTTAAATAATACTAGGAGTTATAATTTTTCTAAACTTTCCACATTACGGTTAACACATTATGAGACTGATTACAGGATAGAAGAAACTGGCTGCTGCCGTGGATATTGTTGATGACATTAAACTAGTTTGTAAGCAAGGCGGTCTTGTGGAACCATGGCGCCTTAAACATGCTATTAGCTGCCGACACATTGTTGGGTTGGGTTCTAAGTGCTGAACCTAAAATGACTTTACAAGCCTTGATGATCATATCTGTAATAAAACTACCCACATTTCTACACATTGTAGAGAGTCCCTTTTAGAACATTTTTTACCTCTACTTTATCCATAGCTTTTTTAAATACAGTATTACATCTAATACTCTATGGCAGTGGTCTCAAACTCCAGTCCTTTTGAATTCATTTTAATTGACTTGCTCTTGAAGACTCAGACCCCTTAATTGTTTCTTCTTCCTTATTTAGTATCTAAACAATAATGAGATACAAAATGAGCCAAAACATGAGCAGCAAACTGTGTCCATCATACAATATCTGAAAATAAAGAAAGACGAAGGTCTCGGGAATGTTGATCATCTGCTCAGGTCTTCAAAATATTTGAACAGTGGTCTTAGAAAAGAGAAAAGCATGTGTGCTATTGCACAATGAGAGCTGCAACAAGCTATGGAATTAAAGAACAGTTTTAATTATCAACAAGAACCAGACCCTAACTAAACAATTGCTTGGAGTGAAATTGGTTGGAGTTTGAAGCCCTGACTTAGTTGGTCTTCTGTTGCCTCACTCACTGCTCATTTCATTTCTGTTTAAGGAAAGAAACGAAGCAATTCAGAGGAATGATGAAAAAATTCAGGGGAACAAATCTTAAAAAAACAAATCAATTAAAATGAAAGGAAAAGGAGTTAATTAGCAGCAAAAACTGGTAACCAATTAAGAAAAGGGTTAAAATGAAAACCTACTGCCACAGCGGCCCTCCAGGACTGGAGTTTGAGACCACTGCCCTTTGTTGTTAACCTGCATCTCACTACTCTTAAAACTGTTGTTTCTAAATGCCTTAACTCTCCACTTTTAATTATGTCTCTGAATTGGCATATGTTCTTATGGTTCAAAAAGTCTGCAAGATAGAAATATCTTGAGTAATTTCTCAGAAATCAATGGGGGAATATATAAGTTTTTTTTGTTAGAGTATTAGTTGTTTGCCCAATAATTATTGTTGTATAAGGCACTGTATCCTATATTAGTTGCTCTGTTTTATTGCTGCATGTAGCTCTGATGTGACCTTTTGAACTGGCTGTACATTTGATATGTTTTGTGAAGCTCATTCTTGTAAGCTTTCTAGGCTTTATGCCAAGGGCTGATACTGAACAATGTGACCTTGTAAAAAGAATATGCTTTAAGATATATTTTTTCTCTTTTTTAATCATACTTATAATTACCATCTTAGCTGCTCAAGGGCTTTATCGTGTATCAATTTGTTTCCTTTCTCTTTGAGTATATAAATAAGCTGGATGCAGCCCTTCCAACAAACTTCGTGGTATAAGTAATGCGAGCCTTTACTTGCGTGAATAAAACTGCCTCTCCCTCATCTGTATTTTTCCACCCACAACACTTCATATGAAATACACTTTCTTTCAAGATTTTGTTTTCAAAAGATGAATGCAATTAAATACTATACTAAATAATTAAATGCATGCAATAACTGTTTATCGAGATTGATTTTCACAGTTCATCGATTTTTATCTATCCAGCTTCTGAATTTGATTCTTCACGTTCCCAAGTATGAAAATCTAGAGCTTGTACCAGCACCCCCTGGTGTAAAGCTGAAGCAACACTGAACATGTCTCCAGTTCAGCACAGGACACACTCTTGAACACACACCCATGCTTACTCATGACCAGTAAAGGAGAACACGTAAGCCACAATAATAATTAACAAAAGGAGGTCTTTTATTTTATAACATCTTATAAGATGTGACCCAAATCTCTAATAGAAACTGAATGAATATCATCTGCTTACGCCAGTTCTTATTGGCTTAGGTATATAACAGAATAAGAAAAACAGGATGGTTTAGGCTGAATTCACATATCCTGTTCTTATAAATAATGAGAATTTTTATTAAAGCAGGGAAGAAATTAATAGCTTTCCTTTTTTTCCCTAGCTCAAGCAGACCTAGGCAAAAAGTAAATCACAACTTCTACAATCTAAGGCAGTAGGTCTATATTTTGAACTTTTTTACACCAGAGAATTTAAACTTTAAATTATCCTAACCTACATGTCTTTGTAGGTACTAAGAGTACCTGGAGAATGACCTGCACAGACATCTACAGCTGTCAGGCAACAGCGTTAACAACCCCACCACCATGTTGGCCCAAATGCCCTTTAATGCAAATGAAAAATGTGTTCAAAATTGGGCATCATTACATGCAGCGTTTATGTCAGAGAAAGTAACATAAATGATTCAGAAATGGCTTTCTTCAAAACTTCCTTCTAAAGTGAGTTTAGCATTTTACTTTTGGAAGGAGCAAGAGCCATTCTACAGTCCAGATGTCGAAGCTGTATAACTGATGTCAGTTTCCTGCAGTACACAATGATTAATCACAACAGCAGGAATGGAAGTCACAATCACTTAAAAGGATAAAGAATAAGGCCAGTTTATTTCTTTCAGATTGGAACTCATATTTATTCACTCTTAGATACCTTATGAGCAAAGTTAATAAAAATAAACAGCCCTCTTTCATCTATCTAGGAAAAGATGATTATATTAGGCAAGCAAGCTACATTTATCATATAGCTGCATCCTCCTTGTCTGAACAGGAATGCAATGATACAGGTATTTAGTTAAAAATTCAATCATTTATAGAAGTGATCATTACTGGGTGACAAATAAAATATGCACATTTAGAGCATAATTTTTGTAATAGCCTTTTAATATTGTTCATCGTAGGCTTTTCTCATCTAGATCATTGTACTTTATTTTCTTCGGTCTCCTCTAAATAAAATTGCTTCACATTTAACAAGTGAATGTCTGCATGACATGAAATAATGACTTAAATAGACAGAAGTTTCATTTGTATTTTTGACTCATCAGATCTCCCCTCTTTCAGAACTTCAGTTTCATATACTGAAATGTAGCTTCCAAGTTTAAAATCGACCGTTTTCTTCCTTTTCCCCTAACCAGAAGAGATTAATACTTTAACAAATCCTTTGCCTGATAAAACCAGAATTGTCAACTTCTATTGAAGATTTTCCTGAGAATGGAGCTTCTATTAGCTTTATGCCACTGAGACATTGGGCTGTGCTACACTGCTATTAATCACAAATAATAGACTGAAACATTCTCACACACAACAAACAAAGATTAGCAGATGGAGTAGTTTAATTGCCAACTGACTTATTTTCTGAATCCACTAGCTGAATCATAATTGAATTTTTTGTCTGTTAATCATGTAATACATTGTAACAAAGGTTTAGTCATAAGATCTTTCACAATATGTTTTATAAGCTTTTTGATCAAAAATGGTGCCCAAATATGACACTACTTTGCTTGCAGGTGTCTCTTGTGCTGTTTATTTTATTGATCTTTACTCCAGTGAATGACAAAAGGGTAAGTGCCGCTCTCAACAACAATAAAATACAATTGCCAGGACCTTAGACTTTATTACTGAAAAAAAAAAAAAAAAAACGATGGTTCTTCTTAAATACAATAGTCATCTTTTTAGGAAGAAGGGGGGTGAGAAAGCCTCTTGGTATGATTTGATAATATGCAAGCAAACCACCATTCCCAGGTATTATACTGACAAATATCCAATTACTAAATAGTAAGTCAGATGAACTACTTTTACTGTTCAATTTGTAACAAGACACAATAGATTGTGTGGCACAGGATTGTATCTGAAATTAGGGTTAGGTTTAGGATTAGTTAGGACACTGAAATCATGTTTTCTTTATCAGAATTCAACTAGAAATACTGTATTTATGATTCCTAACATTAAATCAAGAAAATTATTTTCCAATTTTGCGTATTCTCATACAGAAGTGTATCCTAGCAGCAATGTGCACAAAGCAGTAATTAAGACTGGATTGAGTAACACTTTAATTTAGGTACCACAAAAAAAGCATCTGTTACTCTTTCACTCTAATGTATCAAGACCTTGACATGAAGACCTTCTTTATGACATTTACAAAGCAAAGTGTTTATTCATCTCTGTTTCTTCATCAAGTCATTTTATCATCCTGTCAATATGCCAAACTGCTCAGAGATGAATAACTTATCTACTTTTGTGTTATGAAGACCAATAGAAGTCTTTGTTAAGGTCTTAGTACATAAGAGTAAATGCATAATAGACACATTTTTGCAGTACCTAAACTAAAGTGTTACCCTAAACTGGCACCCACTCTCACACAAGGCTAGTTTAGAGTCACAAATCAATCTAACTTTGGCAGCTGAGGGGAAACCGATATTCAAGCAAATCCCATACAGACCATGGTACAATGTATAAACTCCATGCAGTCCGGTTGGGAGAATTTAGCTTATCCAAATTAAAATCCTTAAGTGATTACTTTCTAAACAAAACTGAACAATGTACTGCTGCATTCCCTTTGGGAGATAGGGATCTCCAGATTTAATCCAAAAATAGCCACGCAAAAGCCAATGTTTAGACAAACACAGAATCTGAGGTAAACTAGTGTGAGATTTATGGCATGGTCTTCAAGTTACCAGTAAATTTAAATAAAACAGCAGTAAAATTACTACCAGCTACACCTTTCTTAACGAATTTTAAATTTAATTTAAAAATCAAGATTGTTATAGCTTCTTGAGAACCTTCAGATTTTGTGGTACAGCAAAAAAATATATTTAATTTAACTTGCTTTAAGAAGGTTAATATCTGCAATACAGTATTGTATTAAACATCTTTAAACTTTATAGATCAGCTGTCATCTGTATTCTCTGCAAAATTTTACAAATCCCATCTTTAATTTGATAGAGAAACTGGATATTTGATTTTATAACATTCAGACAATAAATGTTAAAGTTAAATAACAATTTCTTACATGCAGATTTTAATCATCTTAGCCTTCCAAGGCCACTACCCCAGGTTCAAACTATACTCACAGGTGGTGCAGTGGTAGTGCTGCTGCTTTGGAGTAAGAAGACTGTGGAAGATTGTAGGTTCGGTTCCTCCCTGTGTGGATAGCGCTTTGAGTACTGAGAAAAGCGCTATATAAATGTAATGATTTATTACTATTGCTCATCTTTCACTTAAACTAGCCAAATATGATAAAAATCATATTTGCTGATGATATCTCAGTAATTGGGCTAATCAACAACAATAGTCAGGCAGCAATTGAATAACACAGTTTATACAGTGGTGACAAGACAACATATAGGACCAGCACAGAACTAAAACGCAATTTGATTAGGATTAGTCAATAAACAGTGGTAACATACCTGCTTCTCAGTTCTCACAAGAGAGATAGTAATATATAAAAAAATACATGTGCATCTTTACTTTTTGAGGATCCTGAGACGATGCAAGATGAATAATCAAATACTTTATAATAAAGTTTTTATCACAGCACAATAAAAATGTTCTGTCTGGTGGCAATAACAATCAGTAAAGACTTTTCGTTCTATCCCACTAAAAATGTCCCTAAATGAGGATAATACAGAGTTATGAATACCTAAAAATTATTATACACAATGGTTACTTTTATTACAATACATTGCTTACTTAAATTATGATGTGTAATACACACATAACTGCTTGTAAAACTACAGAGTTCTTTTGCTGTAACAATAAAAGGCATGTATTTTATCAATTTTGCAATAGTTTTCTATAAGAAACTGAAGATGGGTGAATGCCTGTTTCACTTGATCTGGCTTTTGACTGTTTCACGCCCACTCTCTGTAACTTTCTACACTTTTCTACATTAGAAATATCGATCTTCAGGTTTTTAATACAGATGATGTTACTTTACCGTGATGAAAAACTAGGAAGGGTGCACATCCCTTTTCTTGTCAGTGATGTATTACCTGTTTCATCAACAATCAAGGCGATAGATCTTTCAAGTAACAGAATTTCTGAAAAATTCACTTTCTTATCTATTAAATGATGCATTGCTTGTACATTTACATACAGTAGCTGTATTTCTAACATATGAGACTTACAAGGAAGTCACCTTGACTGCCTGATGGCCTTTTTAGTTGTTTAGTTACTTTGGAGATATAGTCAGGGCACACTTCATCAATATGGAGGTTTTTGCTTTGTTTATTTGGATTTTTATGAAGACATTAACATGGCATTTTATACTAAAGAAAAGCTTATACTAGGCAATGCCTTGAATACTGCATTTGATAATGGCACCCATTCTTAGACTCAGATGATTGCATTGAGAACTAGAAATTGCCATTGTAGTGCAATAAAATCCCAACAATGGCCAGATGTTGAACATGCTTTCTTCTTTGTTATTGGTATTTGACTTTTATTATTTAACCTGTTGACTCTTATAAGACCTCTATAACCACTGGCTTTCTTTTTTCATTTTTTATATTCCTATTTACACGGAACATGGATTTTAAATGAAGATACAGAAAATGTACGAAATTATACTGCATATAGCCAGATGAAAAGGAATTCGGATTTTACTAGCTCAAAAATTAATGCAGAAAATGTTTATTTGCGTTTCATAAACGTTTTTGTTGAAATGATTTTTAGTATATTACATGGGTGTCAACGTAGCACAGAACATTGAAATATTGGAATTTACCTAGAAACAGAAAAAGAGGAAGGCCACAAAACCTTTAGAAGAGGACAGCAAGTTGGAATTTAAAATAAAAAACTGAAATGGAGGAAGGTAATTGAATCACTATATTAACTAGGAACAAAGACAATAGGTAACGAAGTTGGGTGAGCCTATTCTAGCAGGGACTCTGAGATCCAATACTGGACACAAGTGAGGTGAACACAGTACGTTTAATGTTTATTGAACAATTAACTTGGTAGGGGGACAAGCCAAAAACGGCAGCAGCTCTATCAGTGGCCAATGCAAAGGGTGGAAGAATGACAGGAGTTTGGAGAAGTTATGGATAAAAAATAACTTTTGGATACTCTTTAAGAATATTTCTCAGAGGGCCTGAGAATACAAGGAATTTCCATGGTAGAGCAATTTCAGTGCCCTGTTCAGTCTGAGACTGTCACCATAAGTAGCAGGGAGAAGGCTGAGCAATTTAGTAAATATGTGAATAAAATACAAGGTAAAGCAAGGCTGATGGAATTCTTGCTAACATAAAATAACAATTAGCTTTTGATACATAATACCCTTTTTATTTTACCCATTGAGTCACAAGCAAACATAGTATATCACAGAAGCTTCAAGGACGAGACAGAAACAACACAAACAACACTGTTAATATTAGTACACTACAAGGAACATAATAAAATGTAACAATTAGTATATGGCGCATAATAACTTTTTTTATTATTGTACCCATTTATCCATTGTTTAGAGCCTACTTTTTCTATTTCAGGGTCATAGAGAACTAGAGTATATGCCAAGAGCATTGGGCTGTGGTATTGGTCCACAGCTCAAGTCAAAAAGGCCACTTTTTAAATAAATAGTCGCTGCACTCGCGGCTTACAGAGGGGTGTGATGGTATATGGCCGAGCGGTTCCCAGGTGATGTGTGATGCGGGCGGTCCTCACTTAAATGCACAGGTGAGGAGTCGTCAGCATCCGTAATTGGTGCCGGGAGCTGCTAATTGCCACATCTGATCCACGTCCCCGTAATAAATAGAAGCGCGAGGCGGCTAAAAGGGGACAGAGAGGAAGAAGGAGAAAAGAGGAAAGAAAAAGGAAGGAGAAAAGAGAGGAGAGAGAATGGAAGATTAAGGGAGAAGAAGGCTGGAGAAGTGTGGAGACAGTGCGTGTGAGCGAGTGACAGCTGGCTCACATGAGAAAAGGCAGGCAGCTGGTAGGAAAGCCCTGAAGGAGTGTGGCCAACTCTCAGAGGGGGAAGATTGAAGCGGTCGCTCCAGCTGGGCAATTGGGAGGAGCTGGAGTGACCAGCAGTGGAGTCGAATGGCCGTTGACAATAGCAGGAGTCGTCGAGGCTTTGGGCGTGTTGTGCCCCAGCATGAGCACCCTGGCCACTGGGGGAAGAAAACCAAGTCATAGAGCCCGACGTAGCTGGGGATCGGAGGGCTACCAGACCATTGTTGAAGGAGCTGCATTTGTTGGTAGGGCGACAGCCCTTTTGCAGGGCCCGGACGGGAGAATAAGGGGAGTGCCCAGTGGAAAGGATGCACCATGCATTGTGTTGTTAATGAGACTGCTTCCAGTCGTTATTTTAACCTCATTGTTTTTAAAAGGATTTTCTTTTTTATTGGATTTTAACCTCCACAAGTTCACTCGTTTTATTGGATTATTTATTTAATGACTTATTTTGATGCACTGCACTTTACTTGATTTTGGATGCTTTGATTTTGTTGATTTTAAATAAAGCACTTTCCACTTTTTGCACCATCCCCTTGCTTCATTGTTGTGCCTCACTGTCCAGCTCATTGGTGACTTTACTGACAGTGTCGGGTTCAAGAGCTCCCAGAAGTCGGATGGGAGCATGGAGTGAACCCACGTCGTCACATGGGCACAAAGCAGAAATGAAGCGATACCAGATATCAGTACACTACAAGGAACAATCATGGACACATTACAGAACCTATAAGAAGTATTCACCCCCTTGGAAAGGTTCACATTTTACTATTACACATCATTGAATCACAATAAATTTAACTTGGCTTTTTGACATTGATCAACAGAAAAAGTGAAAACAGGTTTCTGCTAAGTAGTTAAAATTAAATACAGATATAAAACACAAACTATAAGAATTCAAGACAGTTCAAGCCAGTTTTTAATAGGTGAATGTTTGGCCGCCATTTCAGAGTTTAGTCTGTGTGAACAGGTCCCTCTCTATCAGTTTTATGCATCTGGGCACTGCAATTTTCACCATTCTTCTTTGCAAAACAGATCATACTCTGACAGGTTACCTGGAGATCATGACTGAACAGTCTTTTTCAAACTCAGCCAAACATTTTCAGTTAGATTGAGATCTAGAGTCTGACTCAGCTACTCCTGGACAATAACACTGTTGTTCTTAAGCCATCATTATTTTGCTGGAAAAACAAATCTTCAGCCAAGGTGCATGTCTCTTGCAGGCTGCATTAGATTTCCTCAAGAATTTCTCTGTGTTTTACTGCATTCATTTTACTCTTTACTTTCGTAAGTCTTCCGGGGCCTGCGGCAGAAAAGCATCTACACAGCTTGATGCTGCCACACTTCACAGTGGAGACAGTGTGTTTTTGATAAAGTACTGCGTTTGGCTTATGACAATCATGGTGTTTAGTTTGATGGTGAAAAAGTTAAATTTTGTTCTTATCAAACCACAGAACCTTCTTCAAGTTAATGTCAGTCTCTCCTGCATACCTTCTGGCAAACTCTAGCCAAGACAGTTGTGATGAACGTTTTTAACAATGGTTTTCTCTTTGCCTCTCTCCCATAAAGCTATGTCTGGTGAAGCACCCTGGAAACAGTTATTGCCTGCACAGTGTCTCCAATTTCTTCCCCAGTAGCTTACATCTCCTTCAGAGTTAACATAGATCTTTTCGTGGCCTCCCTTACTAGTCGTCTTCATGCATCATTATTCAGTTTTTGTGGATGGCCTGCTCTAGGCAGATTTATAGCTATGCCCAATTTTTGCATTTCTTAATAATTCATTTAACTGGACTCCAAGAGGTATTCAATGACTTGGATATGTTCTTGTATCAATCCTTTGACTTGTGCTTTTCAATCACCTTTTCATAGGGTTGCATGAAGTGTTCTTTTGTCTTCGTTGTGTGGGTTAGGCCACCATACTGACTCACTTCATGTTGGACTTTCCAGATTAGGTGCATTTACACTACAATCATTTAAAACCTCCTGACTAGAGAGAGGTGATCTCGATTGAACTGATTTTGTGACTTCTACAACCAACTGGTTGCACCGGTGTTGATTTAGATGTGTCCTATTAAAGGAGATGAATGCTTTTGTGATCAATTATTTTGTGTTTTATGTGCAATTGATTTAGACAACGTTCCTGTTGATTAATGTCAAAAAAGATTAATTAAACCCATGGTAATTCAATGTTGAGTACTACGGAATCCCAAATAAGATAATTACAATCATAAAAATCTTCAATGAAAAATTTGAGTGTAGTGTCCTTATGGGCAACACTCTAACTGAATGGTTCCCTGTACAGTCCAGAGTGAGACAAGGGTGCATCATCTCTCCCATCCTCTTCCTACTTGCAATAGACTGGATCACAACCAATACAATAGCAGACAAACCCAGAGGCATCCAATGGACCCTGTCCTCTCAATTGGAAGACCTAGACTTTGCAGACAACATTTACATTTACATTTACATCATTTAGCAGATGCTCTTATCCAGAGCGACTTACAACAGTGTTTGTTAGTTTTTTTCGCATACCCCTTGGGGTCAGAGCGCAGGGTCAGCCATTGTACAGCGCCCCCTGGAGCAATTACAGGTTAAGGGCCTTGCTCAAGGGCCCAGCAGAGTAGGATCTCTTTTTGGCACTGACGGGGATTCGAACCGGCAACCTTCGGGATACCAGCGCAGATCCTTAGCCTCAGAGCCACCACTCGTTGCTCTCCTTTCAACAAACCACTCCAACATGCAATCGAAAACTGACAGGTTTCATAAATATGCCACACAGGCCGGACTTAACACCAACACCTCCAAAACCCAAGTGATATGCATAAACTCCATCCCCACAGAACCCATCCAGGTAAATGGAGCACCACTCGAGTTTGTGGAGGACTTTACCTACCTTGGCAGCCTTATCAGCAAGGACAGCGCTGTCCATAAAGACATTAGAGCAAGGCTGGGAAAGGCTCAGGGCGCCTTTTCCCAACTCCTTTCCATCTGGAGGTCTAAACAATACAGCCTAAAAACAAAGATGCTCCTGTACAACAGCAACGTAAAGTCTGTCCTCCTGTATGGTTCAGAGTGTTGGCGTGTGGTCAGTACAGACATGTGTAGACTTGAGGTCTTCCACAACAGATGTCTCAGACCAATCTGCCAGATCTTTTGGCCCAACAAAATATCAAACCAACAATTATACAAGAAAACAAACATTCAATGCATCACCAAGGACATTACATTAAGACTTTTAATTTGGCTTGGACATGTGTTAAGGATGGAGCAAAACCGCATCCCAAGAGTTGCCTTAAGATGGACACCACCTGGAAAAAGAAAAACTGGAAGACCCAAAAACACCTGGCGTAGAACGGTGGTACAAGAGCTTCAAAAGATGAACCTGTCATGGGGAGAAGCACAACATGCTACAAAGGACCGCAGGCAATGGAGGGAGCTCATTGAAGCCTTATGTCCCACAAGGGATGAAGAGGATTGATTGATTGATTGAATTCAATGTCGTGTAACAATAAAATTGTGAAAACATTCGAAGGGGTGAATACTTTTTATAGGCATTGTACTAGGTCACTTAGGACATGGTCATTAACATTACCTTTTTAGAGAAAAGCTAACCTTGCAGATTCTGTGTATCAGATATATTCTTAGAGAACAAACTGAACAATGAAAATGATATTTCTTTGCCTCAATTTATTCCAATTGAAAACTCTATTTTAAACTCATCTACTGAGCAAGTGAGTTATTGTAGTTGTCAAAAGACTGGCAAAAAAAAGGTGCAGATATTTAATTGGTTTTGAATAGACTGTCACGTCAAATACTAAGGTATAGTTTTACCTTTCATGTACATTTGTTTTTAATGTAGAAAATTGTAAGGTATCTTGGAAAGCCTTAGGTATAACTATAAATTAACATTGTGCCCATTTTATCATATGATATTGCTCATCTTTCTCAATTCTCTCTTGTTTTTTTCTCTACAGACAATAAAGCCAATAATAACTTTATAGAAACAGCACCTTTAAATGTATAGTGTTATAATTATACATTTTTAACAGTGACATTTTAATATTGATAATTTAGACAATGAGTGTCTTAATAACAAAAAAATAATATTTAATTGTCAGTGCCAAACTCATTTAAGGTAAAAATGCCATTTGGTGAAATGTTCTAAAGATGATTGTCTTTGCTAGCTTTTAAACTCAGTCAAAAATCATGCATACATTTTATCAGTGAAGGTGGATGAATCAGGAAGTAAATATTATTTGTCAAATGAAAAAATAATTGTGCACTGTGGCATAGGATGCATTTTTCAACAGGATGAAGTAGAATTTAAGGAGTATTCCTTATGTTGATTCATGCTACAGCAGACAATCTTATGCAAATTAGTATGTATTGTTGTTTGCATATTTCTTTTTCGTTTAATAGTGTCAGTTATCAGAATCCCCACTTTTGCATACTTTAATGTGGGATTAGGGTCTGAAAATTAGTACTTAATTTTTAGCTAATTTAGAGTAAGAATGCTATATAAGGTAACTGTACATCCAGTTGTTACTGGTACAGTGTGTAGTTGAGGAATGAATCGACTGATGTTAAACATTCAATTAAATAATTACTGGCTTTGGTTTCAGCAATGCCAAAAATTAATGAGACATTTTGGTAAGGCTACCACTTTACTTTCTGTACCTAGAATGAACTCTCTTCCTATCAAGGTACAGCAGAGTCAGAAAGTATTCAGACACCTTCACTTTTTGCACAATTTGTTATGCTACAGCCTTATGCTAATATCATTTAATTTAATGTTTTCCTCACATGAACCATTATTCAGGGCCCCAAAATGACAAAATGAAACAGGACTTTAGTCTCTTGTGCAAAAAACAAATTAAAAACAAAAAACTGGAATATCACACAGAGGTACTTTGCTTATGACACTTGAAAATTGGCTGAGCTGCATCCCATTCTATTAATCATCTTTGAGATGTTTATGGACCTTGTTTGGAGTCCCCCTGGGTAAATTCAATTGATTGAACCAGATTAGAAAAGACACAACTGTCTATATAACTGTCCACAGTTGACAATGTGTATCACAGAAAAATAAAAAGCCATGAGGTTGAAGGAATGCAGAGCTTAGAGTTGTGTCGAGGCACAGATCTAGTGAAGGCTACAACAAATACCTCAGAACTTAAGGATGCCAACAGTACAGTTGCCTTCAAAATTAATTGAAAAGTTTAGAACCATGAGATGGTAACCTGGTCTAACTAAGCTATCATGGCAAAAGAGGAGACCAAGAACCTGATAGTCACTCTGGATGAGCTCTAGAGATCCTGTGTGGAGAAACTTCCAAAAGGACAACCATCACTGCAACATTCCATCAATCTGAGCTTTATGGTACAGTGGTCAGACCTCAGTAAAAATTACATGGAAGCCAACTTGGAGTTTCCAAAAAGGCACCTAAAGACTCTCAGACTGTGAGTAACAAGATTTTCTGGTCGGGTGAAACTAAGAGTAGTGTCATGTGTGGAGGCAACCAGGTACTGCACATCACCTGCACAATACAATTCCATTGGTGAAGTGTGGTGGTGGCAGCATCATATGCTGCAGTTGTTTTTTAGTAGCAGGGACTGAAAGACTAAACAGGATTGAGGGAAAGCTGAATGGATCAAAGTACAGAGATAGCCTAAATGAAAACCTGCTCAGTTACGCTGAAGTAAATGCTGGAGCAAGAACTGCACCAGTTTTGTGTTTATTATAATGGTTTAATTTTCGTTGAAGTGTACCAAAGGGCTAGGGAAGCATCTGCCAACTATGATGGACCAATTATTGTGGCTGGACCACAATTATGACAGACCAGAAATGTGATCTGAGCTTTGAGGCATCAGCTCTAACCACTGTGCCACTGTGCCTTAAACAACAAAAGATGCAGATGGAATGATAACTACCAACAAAATACAACAAATAGACACAATGTGGTGAAGCACATTAGGGGTATGTGGCAGTTTAATAGTTTTTAATTAAAAACAGTGAGCTCAGGCTCAGGACTGGCGTAGGTGCATGTGGCAGTGTGAACGAATGGCCCTGGGGTATTGATAGGGAGTTTTCTTGACCTGCATTCATGCACAGACACACATTGCTCTGACATTTTCCTTGTTAGAGCTCTAGGGTTTGCAATTAAGGCATCAGGTGCCCATGGAGACAAAATGAGTCTGAGTTTGGAAGAGAGATCAAACAGGAAAAAAGAACAATAAGAAAGGGTTAAAAAAAAGAGCAAGTAGTTAAAGGAAAAGACTGAAAGAGAAGAAGAAGTGTTGCTTAGGGGAGGAGGCAGGTGGTCAGGAAGTGACCCCAAGAGGAACATGCAGATGGGAGGCAGGGTCACTCCTGCTGAGTACTATAGGAGCAGTTTGACCCTCCATGAACTGGCAGCAAGATAAAGGAGTAGGGCTTGTGGAGTCCCTGCTGAAAAGAATGATGGTGGCGAGGGACATGAGTCAGTTATAAGGGATGACTGTACCTGTCGGAGGATTTCTCTTCTTACTGCGGTGACCTTAAAGGGTAAGCAGAGGAGATGTCAGTTTTAGACGAGAAGCACAGGGGATCAGGAATGATTTTAAATAGGAATGCATTGATACCATTTTTTTCAGACCAAATATGACTACCAATTCTTGTTTTTTAGTACCCATACCGATACCATTGTAGTGAGGCCAGAAGACAGAATTTGTTTATGTCCATTAACTGTCGACTTCACTGTTAACATCAAATATAAGACTCATAATTAGGAAAAAAAAATTTGAAGCTGAACAAATAACTCAAAGCAGTGTATATTACATAGATTTAATTACAACACCATTTTTAAAACAGCCCAAATTTCACAGAAATCAAAAATCTAAAATCACATACAATTAGTGTTTGTATACTAGGACTGGGAAAGAAAACACATTATTTTTTTCGATTAATGTAGCCTGTTTAATGTGTTAAAAAATATTGTTGCATCCAGGGTCAGCAACAGGACAAACTCCTCAGGCAGTGCTTTGGTCAGGCAGCATTTTCATATAATTTTTTTTTTTTATTATTTTACATTACCCAACAATAATACAAAAAAGTTAAGTGTGAACCTAAACAATAACATACACATCCAGTACCATATTTATATACAACCTTTAAAATTTTTAAGAAATCAAATTTTCATTTAAAGATTTAACATTTCATATTAAGCCATTCACAGTGATATGCCACATGTCAGAATGTAGCACTGGTGTTCATTTTCTTGATTTATACATACCGACATAGGTGCAGCGGAGTGGGGTTTATGGCAGTTCTGGTGCAATGCTGGAGAAAACTTGAGAAGATCAATTCCATGTCATATCACATAAGTGCTAAATAAGTTATCTTTGAGTGGCACTAAAACCAAAAAAACCTTCTAGTACCTCTGTATTTAAGTTGCCGATCTGCTAGGTAGTGCTGACTACCCTGATATAAGGACAAAATACTACGAAACAGAAGTGTAATGATTATCCCTACCCATTATTCCAGTTTGCAGTATCTTCGGTAATTTATGCAAAGAACACAATATAACTGAGTAATGCACGGTGTCAGTTTCGGGAGCAAAGGTGTAGGTAGAGCAGCAGTTTTCTGTGGTGGCATACTTTTTGTAACCCAAACAATCTCAAGGCACACCATGATTCCACCAACCAAAAAAAGCATTAAATCTCTTAGACATGCTAAACTGTCCGAAAGGGCGAGACAAGGGGCAGCAAAAAAACAGCTCAGGGATTGCCATTTGTTCTGCGAAACTCACTGGCGAACATGCACACAGGCAGATGGACCTGGACATGTCTCCTGGCTGCTAAAGTTCTCTAAGTGTTGTGTCTGCAAAACAATGATCATGGAGCTCCTTAGGCAGGTCTAGAGCACCTGAGGAGCATTCAGATCTGGACCCAAGAACACTACACTATTATTTCTATGGTGCAGGACTTGAAAAACACTTGTGTAGAATTTAATTATTAAGTTGTTGACGGTGATGAACGATTGAGGATAGTATTTACAGAGTTGAACACAAGTTTTAATGTATGCCCATTTAAGAGATGCTTATTCTTTCAATGAAATCGGTCTTCAGCAGTGCAGTCAAAGTCAACAGTCGTTTGGATCGTTTTTTACTTTGACACGTCTGTCTCATATGATATGCCAATTTGAGAATTAATACATTTGTCCTGTTTTCTTATTGCCTTCTGTTCAGCTTGCCTTTTAGGAAGGCATTCAAATTCAGGTTGTATTTGCTGAAGTAGTATTTTGCTGAAAGTTCAGTTTCAAGGCCATTGTTTTAAGTTTAAACTATGCCATTAATTAAAAAAAATCCTTTCTAATTCAGTGTGTATTTTCTTCCTGATTTATATATTAATTTTATAATTACATGCTTTAATGTTAAATGCAATTAATTGCAATTAATTACATACATTTATGAGATTAATTAATTAATTCCCAACCCTAATGTAAACCCAACCAACATTGTTTCAAGTCTTTCAACCTGGGATGTTGACAACACAGTGTTCACAGTTAGACATAACAAGAATATTTCTTACTGGTATCACATTTTTGAACATAGCTAGCTCAGTAGTGTAAAGGTATACAGTTCAAAAGTCATTGGGAACACATGCCACTGGATTGGTCTACAACACTTTTAAGTAAGTGGCAGATTGCTTTTAATGAACAGAAGCATCTCTGCATGTTCAGCTGTAAGCTTGTTTCTAGTTTCATTAAGAATATGTGACGGCCCACTAACTAATCCCTCACTCTCTACACTACTACATGGGGCTAAAAGGTATTTCTTTGACATCTGAGACAAAGTGAGGAACTGCACTTTGTTAATTGACCAGTACTAAAATGGTTTGTCTGAACAAGAAACTGTGGTCTCTCCCAGGTATGTTTCCAGCTGTATGGCAGCAGCTACTGGAACACAGCTTATTGATGCTGCTGCATATTCATCTATGATCACATTAAACATACACTCTAAACTACTACATTCCTGGTCTTCCAGGGACTTTTGACGGGCTGTGCCACATAACCCTGCCTAGCTGCCTCTAAGCCTCACAATTCCTGCAGCTCCAGAAACACCATCTCTTTGGCCTCCTTGGCTGTATTGATATTTGAAAAGAACTAAACCTTGTATCTATAACAGGAAACATTTTTTTCTGATGATATGCATGTTAGTTTTATGTCCAATAAATAGAAAATTTGTGATACTTAACACTAGAATTACCAGAGTCTACGAAAAAAATCCGGCCCACCTTAAATCTGTTCGCACCTCTCCGCCAGCGTCTTTTGTCCTGTAAATGTACCGATAAAGACAAGCAGCAAGCAGCCTACAATTCCATCCCCCCACCGACTTAGAATGTGCACAAACTTCTCCCAGCTCATGTCTTGATTGATTTGGGAGTAAAGTGGAGTTTTAGAGTGGAAATAATAGATCGTTATTTGGAACACATGTATTTCATATGTGTTCCGTTTCTACAATAATCTGTGTAAACACATTTTTAAAACAGAAACGTTTTTCATATTTTAGTAGTAAATGACAAAATGTAGGCATAAACTATATAATGTATGAAGCCTGAAGTCCAAAGATGAAATAAACACCTTCACAAAAGATTCAAGAAAAAGACAACAGCTTCCATGGCGTAGTAGTAAGATTTGCTGACTTGTAATCAAGAGCCCCTGGTTTGATCCTGACTCGCTCCTATATTTGCCATTTACAGTAGTGAGCTACTCTTATTGTTAATATTATAGAGTTCACACATACACTTGGTTTGCGTCTGTAACAGACCATGTACATTTATAGGACTTGTAAAAGTTACCCTTTTTTTTCACTTTTATTCTCTCTAAATCACGATCACAATACATAATACCACCCCCCACCCCACCCAGGGATCTGACGCTGTTAGTTTTTATTTGAAACTGGGAATAACTGGAGATGTGAGTTGTGTTTTGAGACGATGGAACTAGACATTCTCTCATCTGTAGGGATAAAAGCTGACACACAAGCGCTTGCGAATCTGCCTTCTTTGTATCTCCCCGTCACTTGATTTTTTTTATTCAGTTTTATTGAGAAATTTTGGCAATTAATGATTTTTGTAAACAGCTACCCTAGAGAAGTAATTAATGAGATATTCTTAAAATGTATTTACTCATAGTCATGTTCAGGATACAAATTTGTGAAAATCTATTTCTAACACATGCACCTTCAAAAGAATATCTATCTATTATGGAATTTTTAGTTAGTATATAATGTTCCCATGCTGCTGGGGGAGAGCCTTTGGCTGGTGATCCACACAGAAGACACTGCTGAGGAAATTCCAAAGGTGGGACTGACTGCAGATGCTTTCGCTGTAATCAGTCTGAACATCTGGCTAGAGAGAGTCACCTCACACCTGCTCAGTCCCTGGTAATCAGCTTGGCTGAACTTTGTTGCTATCAGGCCAACTTCTTTAACAAAGATAACTTTAAGGTCTTGGTGGCTTAGCTTGGCACAAGATCCCTGCCCTGTTGGACTCTGGTAGTGACCTCTGCATAATCCAACACGACTTGCTCTGGCAGATACCCTGCACAAGCACGGAATGTGTAAACATTCTCTGTGTTCATAGGAAAATTAACACTAGAATACCTGAAGCTTACGAAAAAAGTCATAATGCCGGGCCACCTTAAATTCCTTCACACCTCGTCATCAGCGTCTTTATTTTGCAAATGTGTCAATCAGCACAAGCAGCCTGCTGTCCTATCTCCCACAGACGCAGCTAATGTTCTCTCAGTTCAATTCTGTGTATCTGGTGTGAGGTATCTAGAACTGTATAGGGTGAATATTACATCATTAATTGGAATACATACATTTCATGTGTGTTCCATATCTACAACGATCTGGGTAAATGTAGAATGACAGGAAATGCGAGGTAACAAATGTTGAACACATAACTAAAACAGAAACGTTTTTCATGTTATAGTAATAATGACAAAATGCCGATGTGAAGTGTGTAATGTGTGAAGACTTTAGTACAAATATCAAATAAACCGCTTTTATTCAAGAATATAACCAAAGAAAAAGAAATTGTTAAATTTACATGTTGCTGTCAATGAGTAAAAACCCAAGGTCAAATGTCATTCGAAAGAAAGTTGACATATCTTCTTGGCTGGTGCAGAGGTAAGAACTGCTGCATTATAATCAAAAGGTTACTGGTTTGAGTCCAGGCATTCCTTGTTTTGAGTAGTGAGCTGCTATTATTATTACTATAATATGATAAAAACATAATTTTGATTTGAGTCTGTAACACCTGGTGTAAATTTTTGCTGTTTGTAAAAGATATCCCACTGAATATAATGGACTCTTCACCCTGAGCTTTCTTAGTTGGGGTCTTGGCCACTTGCAAAGCATGTCTTCTTTAGTAGAAAGGGAGGGGCTTGCCACTGACAAGGTTGGTCAGGAAATTGTTTTGGAGATTGAACCTTATTTGTCAAGTGAGGATGAGGACAATCCCTCAGCTGAGTTTCTGGGAAAGTTGGAGGGCTGTTTGCAACAGGCGCTTGCACCTTCAACCTCCACAGATGGGTTTGCTGCTTTGGGCTTTGGGGAACCAATGTCTAGGGAAGAGCAGGCTCCTGTGTTGGGCTCTGGGGAACCAGGGGCTGGCACACAGACAAAGTTTGCAATGAGGCGACCACAGCTTAAATTTTGCAAAAAATTCATTTCAAAACTCCACACTTTTTGGTTAAGAACAGCTTCTTGTATCAGCTGATTGAACAGTTGGTGTTCCCAAGCAGTCACAGAGAGACAGTGTTGGAAATTGCTCACACACATGTCTTGGGAGGTCATCTCGGCATGGAGAAGACGAGATATTGCATCTGAAAACAATTTTATTAGCTGACTATGGGCAGAGATGTAGAGCAGTTTTGTAAGTCTTGCCCCAACTGTCATGTAGTTTCTGCTCATAGACCCGCCAGGGCTCCCCATTTACCCATACCTGTTTTGGATGTCCCTTTCAAGAGAGCTGGGTTAGACATTGTTGGTCCACTTGCAATAATTAAAAATGATTATCAGTATATGCTTGTGTTGGTTGATTACACAACAAGATATCATGGAAGGCTAAAATGCTGGCTGTTGCAAAGACTCTGTCGGAGGCTTTCACACATATTGGCATTCCATGCGAGATTTTAACTGACCAGGGAACAGCTATGTGAGAGTCTTTCAATCAAACAATTGAGCACCACAGTTTATCATATGCAGACAAATAGCCTGATTGTATGATTTAACGACTTTAAAGCAGATGATTCAGCAGATGGCTCATTACGATTCAACATCCTTGGACACGGTGTTGCCCTTTCTCATGTTTGCTGTTCATGAATCTCCTCAGGCATCTACTGGCTTCAGTCCATTTGAACTTTTATTTGGCAGGTAGCCACGAGGGGTATTAGATAATTTTCGGGAAGAATGAATGGGGGTTTGCACTGAAACTCATGGGTTGAGATTTTGGTCATTCCAGGAACAAATTTATAAAAAGTCCCCCTCTGGAGCATCAGCAGTGTGAACAGGAGCCACAAAAATGTAATTATGATAGGAAAAGCAAACAGTGAATTAAAAAAAGGCAATTGGATACTGTGGAAAAGTGAGATCTGTGGCTATTTGGTGGTTTAAATAAATAATCATTTGTGTCTTCGAGTGGGGGGCGGGGAGGGTTGGCATGGTAGTGTGGCAAGAGTGGTTCCTGTGCGCAATGCGGGCGTGGACTTGCATTTAGTGCATAGGTGTAGGATCGCCCGCAACCCTAATTGATGCCGGGAGCTGCTGATTACCACAGCTGTGTCATGTCCCCATTTTAAAAGGGAATTGCAAGGGAGATGGAGGGGAATCAAGAATTGAAAAAGACCAGAAATTAATCGAGGATAAAGAGAAAGAGAGAGAAGGCAAGAGGCGGAAGGAGCCAGTGAGAATGAGCTGAAGGGAGCAGGCTCGAGGGAGAGAAGGCGGGCAGCTGGGAATGAGAGCCCCTTGAGCGGAGTTAGAGGCAGATGCCGGGGGCAGAAGGAGTGATCGCTCTGGCAGAGCAACTTGGGGAGCTAGAGCGATGTGGTAAAAGGAGTGACTCACTGTAGAAGACCGGGAAGGCAGCGGGGTTCAAGGAGGCTTTGGAAGAGAGCTCCAACGTGAGAGTTATGGCCATTGTGGTCCCAAGCCTAGGTCTGGAGAGGGAGCCTTACCATGGCCATGGGATGGCAAGGACCCGGACCTGCGGAAGGTCAGCTGCATTTGTCAGTAGGGTGACTCCTCTGCTGCAAGGCTAGTATGAGATAAGCAGGGGAGCCACCATTGAGGAGAAGGCACCGGGTTCTTAGTAAAGGTAGTTTCCTGCCAAATAATTTTTAACCTCATTTTTAATGGATTTATTTATTTTGATTTTAACCTCCACCTCACCTTTGTTTTAATTGGATTATTTATTTATTTATTGACAGTTTTGAAGCACTGCACTAATTATTTTTGCACACTTTGTTTTGAGAATTGTTTTTAATAAAAGCAATGATCACTTTTACACCATCCCCTTGCTCCAAGTGTCATTTGTCTTCATCTGCCAAGCTCATCTCAGTTACGATACTGACGGGGTCAGGTTCAAGAGGCTCCCAAAAGCAAAGAGGGAGCAAGGAGCTGACCCGCATCATCACAGATATCTTGATGCCAAATGACCAACATAAATTTCTGGCAAAATGGCTGGGTCCAGGTGTCGTGGATGAACGAATGAGCCCTATGAACTATAAGGTTAGGTCTTTTGAAGGAGTGGCATTACCCTAATGAGGTATTGGACATTGCTGCAGATGTTTCTCAGACTGAGGTTGCTATTGGTGATGATTAGACAGACATGCAGAAGGGTGAGTTACTGACTCTCATCGGAAGGAACTCTAATGTCTTTACGTCCTTTCCTGGCCAGACTGAAATTGCTGAACACAAGATTGTGACTGGGCCTGGTGTTAAGGTACAGATGCACCCATATCATATACCAAAAGCAAAGAGGACTGTGGTACCTAATGAAGTGAAGCAGATGCTCGAAATGGGAGTGATTTGTTGAGTAAAAGTGAATGGTGCAGTCCAATTGTTTTTGGGATGGTTCAGTTTGGTTTTGTAATTAATTAGGCACTTGACTAAGATTTCCAAATTTGATGCCTACCTGAAGCTGCATATTGATGTCTTACTGGTGAAACTCAGGTAAAACTGAAATCAGTTTTTCTCTGATGGCCATTCTACATTTTCACTTTTACTGAAGATGCAAAAAAGAGCTAAATAGACTGATCGCAACATTGTCCAGAATGTGAACATGAATAGGGTTATGTCCTGGTTATGCAAAGAAGATTCTACTTGCTACTTGGTCTATCTGAAATGCAACATAACTACATATTCTTTTTCCATTCTTTTCTATTCCCTTTTTGACCATATTTTCTTTTTTCTTTTACAATTACCAACAACAGTAAGTGCTGACATAATAATATGCTCCTTAGCCATAATACGTATGGCTATGAAATCAAGGACACAGTTATTGTATGAAATAACATACTACTACCTTTACTTTAGACTAAAAAATGCCCTCAAAAGTTCAGAAGAAGTGTCTCTCTGACAAAACAGTGAACTTGGTTAGCTGGAATGTCAAAGGACTCTAGCATGATCTAAAGAGAAATAAGTATTCTCTCACCTACCAGGCCTAAATGCCAAGATTATATTTTACAGGAGACTCATTTAAATTTGTATCAAAATCTTTCAGTTATGTTTCTGACATCTTCCTTGATAGCTGCTTAATACCTTGTAAAACAGAATTCTGAAAGGCTCTTTCTTACCTAGATGTTGGTCATTCTTTGTTTAAGGGCTATATTTTACACCTGAAGTGATACTTTGCAGGTTTCAAAAGTCCAATTACTGGATGTATTGACCTAATGTAGGTATGAGGTTTGTTGTATCTACATGAGACGAGTAATTAAGCCAAATGTACATTTAGAATGTGAATTATCTTTCTAAGGAAGATAACAGTTTTGAGGGAAGGTTATTATAATCACTAATCATGGAGCCTGAGAGAAGAGATGTCTTGCATGTTGATTAGCACAAGCATATAAGAATTTCACTGAAATCTACATACATGACAATAAACAATTGTAAACTTATAATAGAAAAAATAAAAAACAGAGTATACATTACTTTTGTAAATCTGCTGATTTCATGCAACTCACAATACTTTGTTAAAAATATAGTTTCTATAAACTGTATATAGGAATCAAAGCAAAACAAAGCACAACTGAAGTAGTGACACTAAACAGCAAGATGTATAAAAACAACTAAAGCATTATTAATTACATTTAAAAATAATCATAAATTACAGGATGATCCATACGAATGAACATGTAAAAGCCATAAATCAATGAGAAAAATGTATTCAGCTTATAATTGCTAGTTAAAATTTATTTAAACTAATTGGAAATTTCTGTTTCTGTTTCAAAAGTCACTGCAGCATCTGTGTTACATGATATCTATACCATTGTGTATTATCAGATTTTGTTTTATTTAAAACACTCTGTTTCATTTTTATTACTTTGTGCAGGCAATGATAAGAAACCATATTTTGATCTTTTAGGTTACCAAACAATGACACCATCAGGTGTCAGTTGTAGTCAACAATGACTCCATCCTAAGTCTCATATGTCAAAAAAGCAGTTGTATAAAAATGTGTAAAAGCTGACAAGGTGACATTTTCAAATATTCAGTTGTTTGGAAGGGTTGTCACATTGAGTGATGACCAAGCTAGCAATCAATCAATGCCAGGGAAAGGGACACACTGCTACCTTCTTCTTTATAAGCTAGATCTCAAGATCTTGTAGCCACAGAAGAAGTAAAGTTAGCTGCATTTGAATGCTAAAAATGCGCACATTCTATTTGCAACGATGCAGACTTATATATTTTTATTTTATTATTTTCATGTTTTTAACTTTGTGCATTTTCCTCACTCCATTGCTTATTTCATGTTAAGACAGATATATATATATATATATATATATATATATATATATATATATATATATATATATATATATATATATATATATAAATAAAATACAATTTTAGCTTTTATAACTTCTATTATTTTATTGTTTACTTCTTAGGACTGGATCAGTGAAGAGCAATGTGTGACAATGACAGGCTAAAGCACCGAAACACCATGTTCTATGACTCCTGCTTCTGTAAACAGTTGTTGGAGCTAAATAATATTTCTATTTTAAAGAGCAGGAATGCTAATTACATTTTAAATTTGCAAAATGAGTGATTATTCGCATCTAACATATAACTAGGAACATGGATTATTCCTTTTACAATTGGAAAAACTGTACAAACAGGATCAGAAAATACCTAACGAAGCTCAACTCCATGAATAAGAATATTGCACACTGAGATTTTATATATATATAATGAGAATTTGGACATTTGGTTGTATTCTAAAGTAGCATTGTGTTTCTATTTTTACTGCCTTAGGTATAGAGATTAGTAGCACCCTGCCTGACATTCTTCTGACATCAAGAGAATGAATGCCAGTCTGTAGTCCAAAGATGTTAGGTTTTTATTTATCAAGCCTGAAAGTCATACTTCCCACTGATTTTGAAGGGTTAATGCAAATATTAGTTCAAAAACACAAACTTTGTGTTTTTGACTTAAAGGAATGCCTCAGCTTAAGTGAATGGGTGAAATACATTGTATCTATCTTAAAAAAAAAAAAAGAAGATAGTCTTATCTAAAGTTTAAAAGATTTGTTGCTAGGTTAGCGTCCAACTCTTGGCAGCAATATAATTACAAGCATTTGCATGTCATGTCTGGTATAGATAATGTGTTATAGTTATGTCCTGGGTATCATAACATTAAACAGAGATTAATGCCATAATAGTATCTTCAGTATGTTCAATAGTATACAGTGTGTTCAATCTACAGTATGTCAATAGAAGATGCATTTGTTTATTGCATTACTCACAAAAACAGAACTACCAACAATGAATGGACAACATAAGTCATAATAACAGTAATATGCATACGGTTACACAAAACAAGAGTTGTCTCATACAATAAATCCAAATTATTTTTGCAGCCATATGAGTTATGAAGTTATCCCTGTTCTATCCTCCTTTATACCTTATTTATAATTTGACAGACAACTTAAACTCATTCCCAATTTAAGATGCAAGAAAGGTTTAGTGCAAATGTTTAATGCAGCAATTAGGAAGAGGCAGAACTGAAAAATAAAACAATACTTAAGTGTAAATCTAGAGAAAACCATCAATAAGACAAAAGATTTATGCATGTCACAGTGGCTGATAGCGTCCAGTAGTATTATTTAACGTAAAGCAGAAGCTAAATTTAAACTGAAATTACAACTGTAAATATACATCTTAAACTCCTATAATATAAAAATTAATTGTACTGTACAATGAAAACACACGTAAGCAATACAACGCTAAATACACAGATGCTGCTTTTAGCGTATCAATGGAAAACAGTTGGATGATATTTAAAATACAAAGATACAATTACAAAAAACAACAACTAAAAAAAAGGCGAAAAAAAATTGAATATTTGTTAAACCAAGAATAGAAAATTTTGAAGTTGAAGTTTTAAATAACCAAACAAAATACCTTGGACCAGAAAAGCCAAAAAGCAGATGAAATGTCAAAAGACTGCAAAACTCACTGAAAGAGGAAAGGAAAAGAAAAAAGATTCAGAATAACACAGGTAGTGGAGGTAATGCTTGGGCTTTAAATAGCCTTCAGGTAATGCATTCAAGAATGATTGCAGCACTGGAGGGTTGTGATCTAAGTAGTTCTTTTGCACGTTATCTTACCTCAAAACCTAATTGCAGAAAAAAGGCATGGAGAGGAATGAACAAAACTAAGGGAACACATATATATTCGTAATGGAATTAGGATTCAAAACAGACAACTTAGAAAAAAAATACTAAAGAATAATGAAACATGGTTACTAGTTCAGATGCATACACTGTACGCATTCCGGAAGTGATGGTTAGAACACAACAGCAGGCATTTCATGGGTTTTCCTAAGTAAAGTGTTAGAACTTCTCCAAAATACTCAAGAAAAGCAGTATTGTTGATCTAATTGATGATCTCCTACTTTTTGTTCACCTGCTCATTCAAAGCATTTTTTTCTTTTTCTGGCATCTTTCTCAGAATATTTCTGACTGAATTTGGCTAGACTTACAGAAGGTAATTCCAGAAAAATATATAAGTATGTTTATCTTCCGGCAACACCTTGAACACCCTTGATATTGTGGTTCTTTAGCAGCTAAATCCAAGGAAACTGACAGTTCAACAAACGTTTTTCAATTGGCTCAGTACACAGCTGGCCTCTTACAGGATCACTAAAAAAAAATCTTAAAGTTTAGAACTCATTTTAAACTACACAACAGCATCTCTTACTTCCCTTCCTCTTTAGTAAAGGCAGAATTTTTTCACTATTAAAAGTTGCTATAGAGAAAAATGAGAGTCTAGACGTTTTTCAGTTCTTTCATACAACATTAAACATAGCAAGACTACATAAATGATCAAAAGTCTTTTTCATGTCTGTTACATTTTAAGGAGAAAATACTTATTTTTTTCATTGCCAATTGTTTGTACATATAAAGAAACATGGTTGCTTTATCGAAAAATTGCAAACATCTTGTTACTTGTCTCTTTTCTATTATCTCTCTCGTCCTATCCATTCAGAAAGTGTGACAACTGCCAATTTCAAGCTGTCACACATGTTAAATATAATCGTGTCCTTTGTGTTGCCAATTTTATTCTTTAATGACTTTTAGTTTGAAGAATGCATGTCTACTGTTTGTAGTTTAATTTTTATTTAAACTGAACTTAAACGTGAAGGCACCAAAAATGTTAACTACCCCCCGACAGCTTAGCTGTGAAGACTTTAGGACCCAGGGCTAAAGCCATCATGCTGTACATGCACATTTTTTACAACTGGTAGTGTTTTGTTAATTTTTATTGAAAAAGGTTTGAATTACCTGTGTCATGTTTTTTTACAAGACCTAAGTAAATAGACACTGTGAATGTAGAAAGAGCAAAATGGGGATCCCATGTGGGAGTATAGGTTCTTATATGTGAGGACACTGCCGGTGAAAAGTCTTGCACTGTCAGGGTTCTCTGGAGATGCTTCCATTTGCTCACAAACACAAATGGAAATGATGTCCTTTATTAAGGGCACACAACTGGGTTGATATGTGGGCAGAGTGGTAGACTGAGTCAGGATGGTGTCAATGGTCTTCTGTCTTCAAAAACGTCTGAACTCCGAAGGAAGCAGATGCTTTATAGAGTAGGCAGTTAATGCAGGCCTTTTCATGTGTCTTTTTTAATTTACTCCCCATAAGCTAACAACATTGATGTCAACAGTGTCTTTTTTCCCCCTCAGATCTTGGTTTGGTATAGCTCTGGCATTTGAAGAGAAAAACTAGATGCTCAGACATTCCTCTATTCAATATTAATGTTGACGAAATAGCTCAGTTTTAATTAAAATTGTTTTATGAGTGAGGAGAAAAAAATAAACAGCTCATGTCCTTTCTGATCTCCTTAATGTGTAATCCTTGCTATAACTTGGCATTAATTGGAGTTAGAAATCTTCACACATCAGTGCATTAGAGTTGAGTTTTTTTGTATTATTCAAATATTGCAAATAAAAGCAAGATATGCAACTGTATAACTGTTACAATATACAAATTACCAAACTAAAATTTACTTGTATTCTATTTTGATAAATTTGTTCAAGATGTTCAACTCGGACTACCTGATTCACAGCAGTGGTCATTAAGTTTGCGCTAACCTTTCAGATACTGCTTATTCTTCTCTTTTCATTTCTTATTTAGTGAGAAGTCAAGCAAAATAACACCTTCTATTGGCTAACTAAAAAGATTACAATTTGCAAGCTTTCAAGGCAACTCAGGCCCCTTCTTCAGGCAAGACTTAACACCTGAAGAAGGTGCCTGAGTTGCCTCAAAAGCTTGCATATTGTAATCTTTTTAGTTAGCCAATAGAAGGTGTCATTTTGCTTGACTTCTCATTATATTTCATAATGGCTAACACGGTACAAAACTCTAGTATTACATTTCTTATTTAAGAATTTTGCTTAAGTTTCCACTATGGGGGGGGGGTATAATGGGTGCCCAAGTACTCGGGCCTTGAGAAAGGGAAGGAGAGAGAAAACCATTTCATTGCTTGTAGGTTCATTTTTTATCTAATAGCTAATTTAGTGTGTTTAAAAATAAAAAGAAGTGACCTGTTGGAAAGCACAGTTTTGCAAATAATTTTTCAATAAGTCATTTAGGCACATTCTATCCAAATCATGTAACTGCTATTAATTAATATGTGATTTGTGCCTTTGTAAGATGGAATAACATAATACCTTACTTTGTAGTTACTTTTCAACAGCAGTTGGTGAGGACAATGCAAAAATGTAAGATGCAAAGAACAGAAAAGAAAGATTAGAAAACACTCAAAAGAGCATATGGTTCCTGGCTCAAGGTTCTCCTCGTAGCAGTAGCACATACAGAATACAAAAATCAGACAGCAAATAGTGGTTCCCTGGGTGGTACCTACTTTGCTTAGCACATACATTAAAGATGGCTTATCACAGCAAACTTGTAAAAGTTGAGTGCTTATTCTGTGCAAGGTTGCAGGAATAATTCTTATATGAATGATTTTTTGAACCTGCATTTTGCCCTCTGCCACACATGATAACCGTCATCATCACAACAGATATATGAAATATATAAGTATAGTGATATACATTCTCAAAAGACAATATTTCATATCAGCTAATTATTTTCATAGGGTAGCCTTCACCAATCTGCCAAAAAGGGAAGGATTTATGATTTTATTATGTTCTTTATAGTGTCAAGTCAAATCAAGTCAAGTTGGGGAGCATGCACTGGTATACAGTGCATGCCGCACCCACTACACGATGAAACAACTCGGGATCCCAGCTTGCAACCCCCCAGGCAGACACGCGCTCCAGTCCCACCCTCCGGAAATGACCCTCTATCTGCCGCAGCCAGGTGTTACGTGGGCGACCCCTTGGCCTGGTCCAGCCACTCAAGTCCCCAACAATGAGGATACGCCACATGGCTGTAGTGCCGTAACTGATGCTCCCTCACAATGCAGGTAATGTGCCTCATTCGGGACTCCATGAGCAACCGCTCATTCGACACAAAGTCAAGCCAATGGTACCCAAGGATTTTCTGGAGAGACACAGTACCAAAGGAACCCAGTCTTCATCTCAGGTCACTGGATAGCGTCCATGTCTCGCTCCTACTCTGTTCAATGCTTGTATAAACTGGGTGTTGGGCAAGGTCGTGGGGTCCAGTGGCTGTGGGGCATCTGTAGGTGAAGAAAGATTCACGAATATAGCAAGACAGGAAGCACCAGGACTCTAAAGACTTGGACGTTCATCCTTTTGTATAGATATCGAGAGTGCCACACACCCCTTTCCAGTGACCTCATGACTCCCCATGTTCTCCCAATCCGTCTACTGACTTCATAGGAAGAGTCACCAGAAACATGAATATCACTGCCAAGGTAAGTAAACCTCTCAACAAGATCAACACTCTCTCCGCAAACAGACACACTGTTGATGGCTGTGCCCAAGAGGTCATTAAAGGCCTGTATCTTGGTTTTTATCTAGGACACTCGTAAGCCCAGACACTCAGACTCATCGCTCAGTCTCTCGAGCACCCCGATCAGAGCCTCCATTGACTCCACGAAGATCACAGCATCATCAGCAAAGTCAACATCCATGAATCTTTCTTCACCAACAGATGCCCCACAGCCACTGGACCCCACGACCTTGCCCAACACCCAGTCCATACAAGCATTGAACAGAGTAGGAGCAAGAACACACCCCTGAGGAACCCCAGAATCAACTGGGAAAAAAGCAGAAGTCCTGCCTCCACTCTGCACAGCACTCACAGTACCAGTGTACAGGCCGGCCATGATATCCAGCAACCTTGAGGGGATCCCGTGAACCCTCAGGATGTCCCACAGGGCAGATCAATTAACTGAGTCAAACACTTTGCAAAAATCAACAAATGATGCAAAGAAACTCTGCTGATATTCGCGATTGCACTCCATGAGAACCCTCAGTGCCAGGATGCGGCCGATGGTAGAATTCTTAAACGTAAAACCAGACTGTTCCGGTCGCTGGTAGGTGAGCAAGTGATCATGGATCCTGTTGAGGATGACCCTAGCAAGGACCTTACCAGGCACCGAGAGCAGTGTTATCCCCCTGTAGTTGCTGTAATCCAGACGATCACCCTTCCCTTTCCAGACATGGATGACAAGTCCCGTTTTCCAGTCAGTTGGGATGATGCCAGTATCCCAAATGGAAGCAAAGATTGCTTGCAATGCCAAGGGACAGCCTTACCACCAGCCTAGACAAGTTCACCCCAGATACCACAGATCCCTGCAGCCTTTCCCCCCTTCAGCTGGTTCACCACCTGTGCAATCTCAGTGAGATTAGGTGGTTCACAGCTAAATTGAGGATCAGCCTCAAGAACCGTGGACCCAGAGATATCTAATGTCCTACCCGGAGGATCAGCTTTAACAACCTCTCAAAGTCCAAAAAGTGAAATTCTATGCAACATGCATGTATGTTAAATTGTTTAGAACTCATAGTATGCCACGCTGCTTTGAAACATCATCACACAGGCACAATTATTACAACTGACTTATTTCATATTGCAGTACGAGGATAAAGTCACAGTGGTTTTATTATTTGTATATTTTTATCATGTTTTTTTTAACTTGTTTTGTCCACAGAAATATTACACATGTAAATCCAAATAAAATAGTTTGGGAGCTGCTGGTCTAAACCATGGAAAGTACTTTTTTATTTTCTTTTTTTTTTTTTGTTCGCAAGTTATTTGGGACTGAAACATCTTTTTTTTCCTAATCAGGTTATAAGGTAAGTCCATGCCTTTCGCGCTGTCACTAAAAGCACGATGAGACATGAGAAGGTTTGGGGCAGCCACCCGTATATTATATCCTGGTTGCAAAGAGGTAAATTAGTCAGAGTTTGTTACTCATGCGAGTCCAATACAGAACTGAATTGGCGGCTTTTAAATACAAGCAGAGGAAGTGATGTCATCAGGGAAATGACATCATTGGCGGTCCCGGGACCAGAAGCAACGTCATTGGCAGCACCGGAACTGGAAGTGACGTCATCGTTGGCTCCAGAACCAGGTGGAATTTCCTGAGAATGGTCTGTAAGGGATTGAGAGAGACAATTAGTGCATTTCGCTGCCCTCTGGTCAGACATGGAGTTACTATTATTCAGGCCCTTTAGTTGTCTTCTAATCGCACGTGTGTGATGTTTAAATAACTAGTAAAGCAATAACTATTAAGTTCTGTATATTATATCTAATACATTTTCCTATACTTCGTGAGTGTACTGGCTTGTTGGTAGGAAGAGTTAGTGAATTTTGTTTTTACTTGAACCTGGGACCATGTATGGGCTGTCTGGAACTACGTATATTTAGTGTAAGACACTCAGACTCATGCATATGCACTGTTACACAGAACAAGAAGTAAAATGTGAATGTGTGGGTAGATGATGAATCTTTTCGCTTTTTTGGTTTAATTCTGGCTGAGGATTTTATGTTAGGAAATGAGACAGTGAACAGAAGGGAACTGGTTGACAACGACTCATGTCATTGCATATTTTTATTATAGCACATGCCAGAAGCCCAGGCACCAAAAAATAAACAGAAAAGTAAAATAAAGCACACAACTGTCATGAACATAACTAAATCATAATATGTATAATAGGTTATTTCTGTTTTGTCATAATAGTTTCATATTTGTGCAAGGTAATGAATGGGTGTATTAAAATTGGATGAATCCTTAGTTTTTTATAATTAAATTAAAAAGGCTTTGTTTAGGCAGTAAGAGGCAGATGATGTAATCGTTGAGAACTGAAGAGTTGTGCTGATTTAAAGGTCATACAGCATGTCTGATAGTGGTGAACTGGTTAGCACTACTGAGTCACAGATTCAGTGTCCTGGGTTTGAATCCACTGGCACTCTTGCTGTACAGGTATATGTGGGTTTGTTCTCTGGGTGTTTCCGTCTACTTCCCACATCCTAAACATATAAGTAAGGATGACTTGATTCTAAAGTGAACTTGTAGTGGACTATCCAAACTTAGATTAGGCAGGTTTGGCAGTGTTAACTGTATGTTGTTAGAGTTTAGTGTTGCTGCTTAACAGTTCTAAGATGCTGAGTTTCAGTCCTACCTAAGGCATTATCTGTGTTTGTATGGTAAGGCTGTATCATATGGCTAGATGAAAGCCCAGAATAGTGAGACAGTTTAACGCTCTGTTTAACAAAAAGAAAAAGTTTTGTACTTACCTCAATAGAAGAAGGATGTATGGTGCAGTGCGGGATGCTGGACAGCTGCACATGTGAAGAGCAAGGTTACAGCATGAGAAGCTGGAGTGGTGCACGGGAAAGCTCTGTGGGTGGTGGTGGAGGATGAGTGTAAGAGGCATATCAGTCCGCGCAAACATCAGTCACCTGTTGGAAAAGATTGATAATGAGGTACCAGTTTATGGATTTGCTTGTATTTTTCTGCCAGTCCCTGGAGAGGAAAGAAACTATGGCAGTGCCTGCTGATTGAAGACCTCTGAATGCCCCTTGAGATTAGGGGCAATAAATATGAACTTGTGGTGTGAGCTAGTCTTAACCCGTTAGGGATCTCAATAAAGTCTCTGTGCTCTGAGTAATTTTGTCGAGCTTGAATGAAGCAAAACCCTGGGACTGTTTGTTGTTTTTTATTCTGTTATAATTGCACTTTACTTTTCGATTGTGTCAGTGGACAAGGACTGATTTTATCAGTAATTTATGGCGTGGCACAAAATGGTGATTCAGCAATAAATATTTTTTTGTGTCTCTCTATCCTTTCACTTTGGTTACTTGGTTATAACTACAGATGCCCTTAGCCAGATCTTTGTGCAAGGTTCCATTGAATGAGGCATTACATTTGGGTTTGCATAATCTTATTTGGTTTGCCACCCTCAGGATAAAGGAATGCACATTAGGGTGTTTGATGACTCTAAACTTACCTAGAGTTGTTACCTGTCTTTTATCTGAAGATACTGGGTAAATTCTTTTCTTCAAAATGAGGATTGTACATTGAAAAGGGGGCAAGAAAATAAGTGGGAAAACTAAAACATAGATAGATAGATAGATAGATAGATAGATCGATAGATAGATAGATCGATAGATAGATAGATAGATAGATAGATGATTATCTATCTATCTATCAATCTATCTATCTATCTATCTATCTATCTATCTATCTATCTATCTATCTATCTATCTATCTATCTATCTATCTATCTATCTATCTATTATCGATATGAAATTCAATTCAACCAGCAGCAGCATACAGCAGAACTAAATTCATAGTGTAACAAAAAGTGTAAACAAAAGTGCAACACCTAAAACTACACACATAAAAACCCTGCATATATTCATATATAGCCCTGTATAGTGTTCCTAAATAAATGTTGTATCTATGACCATTCTTGTTATAACTGCTTAAGATAGAGACAGGCATGATGAGAGCTACAATCTGATGGCTGCAGGCAAAAAATAGGCCATTGAATGCCCAGGTGTGGTAGAATGACCTGGGAACTAATGGTTCCCTAAAAAGGTCTGTTACAAAGAGACACTGATATACTAAAGACCATCTTTACCAACTCCAAGACAGACTTGTCGAGATCAAGTCAAGACTGACTCTAAGGTAGGCTGAGATAAAGTCTAGACCAGACTTAAATGATAATGAGACTAAATTGAAACAGAGACAGAAAACTATACAGTCTTCAGGACCAAGCATTAACTAGAATTCCAGCTCAAATCTCCTAATTCAACTGATGGAGTAATTTGAGAATTATATTATACCCCTGCAGATTAAATTTGGACAATGAAATTACTCATATAAAAGATCACTGGTTGTTGAGAAAGGGGTATACACAACAGGTCACTAAGATGTGGTGGTGAACCTATAGCTTTAATTACAAAGAGAGAATATCCAAATTATAGAAATTAACAAATCCAAATTTTCTTAATAGTTAATGACTTTTAAATACTATGAGTGATGTAGTAGACTAAAAAAAGTTTGTTTTTTTGATCAGAATTAATCATGATGGGTTCTAATTTTGTTATATTTTCTTCCACTGCTTCCAGTGAATCCAGGTTTAGTTCTGTAATAGAGCTGGTGTTCCTGATCACGTTAGTTAGGTGGCTGTTTTCTCAGTGAGCCTGTGTAAATTCTCTAGCAAACTGCATAGATCAATACATTGACCATTTTAGCTTAGGAGAATAACCCCAGGAGGTTGGCACACACGTGATAAAGCCTGAGTGTTTTTTGTTTTTTTTTTAAGTAAATTATCTTTTTGTACAGCAAGACTTTGTTTTTTATCCATCCAAATCTATAGTTCAGAAGGACTGCCAGGTATTTGTCCGTTGATTTGTGATTAGCTAACAAGCAATGTAAGCTTTCAAGAAAATGAAGCACAAGCATTCCACCTCCCCAGTACATACCTGTCTCCCCAATGCCATAGAAGTATCTCCACATAATTTGGTTATATACTTTCTGGACATTTACAGTTTGCAAATAGGGAGGTGGAGGATGCCACAAAAATACTTCTCAATTTAATGTATGAGATAAAGATAGAAAGAAAAAACCTTATTTGTCCCCAGGAGGAAATTTGGCCTTTTACAGAAGCTCTTTAAATAAATACATACATACATACATAAATGGATATATACAGACACTCCTCACTCAACAACCAATTTCTATTCCTATGACTATGTTGGTAAGTGAATTGGATGGTAAGTGAGGAGCCACTAATAAAGCCCATGCTATGTGCCCCTCCATTTTGGATGCACTATTTTCAAGTGAACAGAAAGGACAAAGGCGCAGCAGCGGCCTCAGCAGAAGAAGAAGCATCATGGCGCGGCTCATCTGGAGACTGTACACACTGAAGATTTTTCTGTTACCGGCTGAAATCAGATGTGTCACGGCAGACTCCTCCCATGAAGATTTTCTTCTCCTCCTTTTTCTCTTTTTCATAATTTTATGGGGCGGAGTGGTGGCTCTAAGGCTAAGGATCTGTGCTGGTATCCAGAAGGTTGCCGGTTCGAATCCCCATCATTGCCAAAAAGAGATCCTATTCTGCTTAACCTGTAATTGCTCCAGGGGCGCTGTACAATGGCTGACCCTGTGCTCTGACCCCAAGGGATATGCGAAAACTAACAAATTCCTAATACAAGAAATTGTATAAGGCGAAATAAAGAACAAAAAAAACAAAACAAATTACAGCCTCATTGTAATCGCAAGAGGACCTATACACCTCCAGCAACAGAAAAGTTCAGCCGAGTTAGTGGGCCGGATTACATGACGGCATCTCACTGATGGGGCAGGAAAAAGTTTACATGTCCTCCAGGCTCGGAATTTGTGGACGTGTAAAGTCCATACTCATATCTATGCGAATACTGACCGACTGAAACTGAGAAAGGGTGATGCTTGACACTGAAAGTCTACACTGCCATTTCAATGCCGAACGTTCTTGTACAGCATACAGTACCAACTGGGGAAAGAGCTGGTCATAAGTCTGGGTGGTCGTTAAACAGGTAGGTCGTTAAGTGAGGAGTGTCTGTAAATAAATATATATACACACACAATATGACCTGAAAAAGCACCAGAATGACTTCTGACTTGGTAGTCACAGTCACAGAGAGGCATTATACTTACATATTGCTGTTGGTATAAAGGAGTCCCAGTAGTGTTTCTTGACACAATTTTACTAAATTGGCTGAAAGTACTTAGTGTTAGTGTGTCAGAGAGAAGATGTGCAGCATTGTATATAATGGCACTCAGTTTTGTTTTAATTCTCTCCTTTGCTACTTCCTTCAGGGGGTCCACAGTGTGTCTCATAACTGAGTCTGCCCTTTTAATTAGCATGTTAATTTTGTGGGACTCTTTTGAAGTGATGTTGCTAGCCCAGCACAGCACAGTGTAGAAATTTGTGTTCCTTGACCAGTTCAACCTGTCACTGATGTGGGTCTTGAAAGTACTTGTAGGAGTTCACCACCTCTATATCCACTCCCTGAAAAACTGCAATTGAAAACATCAGCAGAGCGGTGCACCATGTTCAATTACACTTGTCTTATTTGTATATACACACTCATATTATCAATTGGAACCCATTTACCTGCCTTATATACTACTAACTGTGTAAACCCGTGCTGTAAAAAGACCGGGGTCTTAGAAACTATTGAAATCAACAGAAAAAAACACTGAAATGTAGAGATGTCAGGTAATTGAAAGGAATTACTCGGGGCATCTATCTTCTAGGAGGATTCATGTTGCAGGCGTGCTCGCCTCGCTTGTGCATTAGTGGTGGGAGGAAAAGTAAAAGGGATACCGTTTTGCCGATGTCAGCGGCTAAGCGACTTTGTCTTTCTTCTGAGGTTTCGTTTTGCTGATGTGCTAGCCTCGCTTGTGTTATTAGTGGCTAAGCAAGAAAAGGATGTTTCCTGTATTTTCTAAGAGTTTATATTGCTATGTTAATTTTCTTTTTTATGGTTAGTCAACTTGAATGAACTTAGAATTAAGTGCTACTACGTATTTAATTGAGTGCGTATTATTTATGTTTGCCTATATATAGTAGGTTTATAGATACAGAGTTATAATAAACATTTCTGTTTCATGGATAACAAAGAATAAGATCACCTAAGCACTGGCGAATGTGGAAAGCAGATGGAATTAAGTGATACCAAACCAATGACTTATGTAAGAGGTTAAAGCTTCATTTTTGTCAACAGTAATTTCTCATTGCAGCTGTTATTCCCTTTAATGACATCAGAAGGCATAGTCAATATAGTGACATTGTAAGGCTAATATTAAAAGTAAAACTGTAAATGATCTGTGTAAGAGTTTTGCAGCGTGCATAATTGCAGTCTTATTCATTTTTTGGTTAAAAAGAACTACGCTACTCATTTAAAAGATTTATCTGGATGCAGTATCACTGTTCCAAGCTAAGCTATGTTATTCCTACAAGTTTTTTCAGAAAATAATGTGCATTGGTATGTCATTACAAAAGAGAATATAATGACTGGTGAAGAACGTAAATTAACTGAATACTCTTCTAAATTTTGGGCCTGCAGCATATGTACTCTCAATGGGTTCACTGATAAAACATCTGCATCTGATATAGCATCTGCTATGTCAATACAAATTAGCAAAAACTAGTTTAATCTGTTTTATCAAGGGAGTATGGGGCATATCCTAAAAGACATTGAATAGTATATTACAACATCACTAAAACACGTGTTTTTTCCTTTTACTTACAAGTATGAATGTATTTATTATTTTACATTAATGAAAAACATGCAGAGATGCTCTTTTTCTTCAAATGTGCATTTAAAATTTTGTATGCATGAGTTTTACTTAATTTAAATGTCATTAAGTGAAGTATGCATGACTACAGGACAATGTGCTGTGCCTTTTTTTACTTTTACTTGTCTGTAGATATCCTATGATTATGGCGTTCGGTTGTTTCATATTTCCAGGGACAGTCCTATATATCTGCCCAATTTAGGTGTTCTTACTTAATCTTTGAAAAATATTTTTTTGTCCAGTATTTTAGATGTCAGTGATTTCTTATTGCAAAAACACATGGAGAAATAGCACTGTCCAGATGTTTTCTCACAGCTTCTTGACAGGTGGACATTATTGCACTATATTTAACCACCAGTCTTATCATTTCTATTCCAGGAAGTCTAACCAATCAAATGACCTCTAGGCATATGTCCACCTTAAAGTATGTGCTAAATAGATAGCTTGCTTCATCCATCTACAGTATTTACTTCACAAGCTTTAAATTAATCAGCATGAACCAGAATATATGAACTCAGATGATACTTTTAAATTCCTGCAAAGGGTTACATGGTCAATTATAAGTACTTCTTCATGATTTTAGCTGATAAGAGTGGAACTCAGCTTATTATTTTATAGGCACACACTAGCAACAAGAAGTCTTTATTACTTGTCCATTGTGACATTACTCTTCCAGTACCAGCATTGTAGTAACTGCTGCCTATCTCTTACTCTGTGCAAGTACTATAATGTTGAGTCAGCCCTAATCATCATCCTCCAGTTCTAATGAAAGGACCAAAAAGAAGTTAATAATGTTTTGGGCGTTGGGAAAATCTCAATGAACAAAAGACAAAACTGCAATTGAAACATCAGCAGGGATGCACCATGTCCAATAGCAGGTGTTGTAGGACAAAGTGGGCACTGCCCATTCTTTTGGGCTTTAGTGGTACATCAGGCCTGTTAAGAAAACATATTTATGTTTTATATTTCATCTCTTCAGAAGGCCCACTACAGAACTCTTGAGCCAGAAGGCACAACGGACTAAAGCAAGGACAAAGACCTATAATTAAAGGGATCACAACTCAGATAGGCCTATTGCAATACACTGATTTTAGGTTCAACCTTCTTTTAAAGCCACATGCAATCTCTCAGAATAGGTGAGAAGAAGCAAAGAATGGCAGAGAATGTGAAAAAGAAATGAGAAGCTTGGAGCATTGTGAATTGAACACATTCACTAAAATACTGCCGGGTATCCTAAAGAGATCAGGGATTCTCCCCAGGGTCTCTCTGTGTACATTCTCCAAAATAACTAAAATCTTATGTCAGGCTAACAACCTGTGAGCTGCTGTCTCCATTAGGAGCTGAAGAGATGAAATTCTCTTCTCTTTATGGATCAGAAACTGAGACCCAGACTGTCAAGCCAAAGCTGTGTGCCAGTATCTGACAAGGCTGAGAAGCAGCCATCACTTCAAGAAGGGATCTTTGGCATCTAAACTCTTGTACTAGATAGAGTAATACAAGTACTTTTCTCCAAGTTGCAGCCAGCACAGCAAAGAGCCTAACAGCAGAAAGTAAGCTGAGAAAGCAGCAGCATAGCATTGATAAGGATTATGCAGCAAAGAGAAAGAGTACACTCCAATGTATAAAGAATCCTACACTTGAACCCGGATAAACATCAAAATAACAACTCCATACAACATTGGACAATATCTTTAAAGACATGATATCATAAAACTATTTATCTGTGCTAAGATAAAATAGAACTCTAAATACTAGCGAACAGCCAGCCTATATGTTATACGTTATGTTTGTCTATCTAGTCTGCCTGCCTCCAGTCTTGAAGGTCAATATATACATATGCATATACCATAACTCTTCTTGTGTTTATGAATAAATTGAACTATTCTGTTTCTTAAAATGAATGTGCTTCGGTTGCTTTGCTATGTCTAAAGGCCAGAGACCCACCTCCTACAACAGAGAAAGTAAGGTAAATAAAGTAGGAGCCTTATCATATTACTGTAGTTGATTACTTACTGGTATTGCCAAAGGTAAAACTGATAATTAATTAACCTGCTTAAAATGTCTTTTTCAAATCCCACATTCTTATGGTGTCATCCTAGGTGGGTGTCTTATTGATTATTAATCATCAAGAATCATACAGTCTCTAAAGTCTCTAAATTTGTATATACATAAATTCATATGATCAAATGGAACTTTATATTCCATTTTCTGCAGATCTGATGCTGTTAATTTTGTGGGTGGTATATTTAAAAAGCAGTTATCAGCGGAGAATAAAGAGTATATTGAAGCTCAGAACTAATATAAATTTTAATATGTTGATTATAAATATATATGAAATCTTCAGATGTACAATGTGCAGTATGTGTAGTTAAGTATAATGCCTACTAGTGTAAACATATGGATTTTTTAGTTAATATGTAATCTTTTGCAATTTATTACAAATGTGTGTGTGCGTGTATATATGTATATATATACATATATATATATATATATATATATATATATATATATATATATATATATATATATATATATATATATATATATGTGTGTGTGTGTGTGTGTATGTATATAGTCACACACGTACAAGTAGGAGGCAGCTAAAGGGCTCAAGTAATTTTAATACAACATTAGGCCAGGGGGCAGCAGGGTGCACTGACTTTCACAGTTCCTTGCAGACCCTTCCCGGGAAATCCCGAGTGAAGAATCGCTCACGTACTGAAGAGTCTATAGCTACAGGTGGAAGCTGCCGTGGCAATTTTGCAGTCACTGTACTTTGCATATAAAAGTCAGATCGAATGTTATCTACCTTGATTTATTTACTTATCTTCCTAGAGCATAAAGTTACAAGTTAACTGCAGAGCTTCCTGTGTTTGATTGACACGGGCACGCTGACACAGTACATGTGTACTGAAGTGTCTTCACCTGCAGGTGGAAGCTCCTGTCGTGCCCTACGCAGTTGTGTTTGATCTTATTCAGGAAAAGATCCCAGTCGCCCCACGGGAGAAATAAATCAGGGTAAATAACATTTGATCTGGCTTTTATATAAGTAACATATAAACGTTTCTTATGTAAAGACCATCACAAAACATAATCACAAACAGGACTTTGCACGATATGTTGGCGAGCTCTGTAAGCCGTACTGTTTCTATAAGGGACAGGTGTGGGGCAGACTGACTGGCAGGATGACACCAGTCCTGCATCGAAATGGTGCCATCTTTTGCCTTTAAGCCTGGTGCAGCTGCATTGTTCTTATATGTGAGTGGATGTTTCTTGTAGGGAGGGCTTCTGTTATTTCTCCAATGTAGAACCCTTGTCCTCATCTGAGTTCACCTCTGTTATAGCTCGTCTTTCTTTGAAAATAGCAGAGTCAGATCGGGGCGAGCGTGAACGTGACTGGGAGAATAAAACTGAACAAAAAAAAAAAACGCTAACCTTTAGAAGTACCATACATTTCCACTGGCTGTTACAGACTCAAATCAAATATACAGTATGTTTTTATTGTATAATAGTAACAATAAGAGCAGCTCACTACTCAAAACGTTTATTTTGGGACAAGTGAAGACTCGAACTGGCGACCTTTTGAATAGGAGTCAGCAGCTCTTACCGCTGTACTATCAAAGAAGCCATGACACCAAGCCATCCTAACCCGATTTCTTTTTCTTCAGTTATAGTCTTGAATAAAAGCGCACTTGTTCTGTTATATTTGTTCCTTTAGTGATAGTGCTTATTTGATATTTGGACTTCATTCTTCACACATTATACACTTCATGTCAAAATTTTGTCATTAGTAAAAAACATGAAAAAAGTTTGTCTTTTAGATATGTGTTCAACATTTCTGTCATCCTACACTTACATAGATCTTTGTAGACATGGAACACACATGAAATGCATGTGTTCCAAAATAATGATATGTTTTTTAGCCCATACAGCTCTAGGTACTAGCTCACTCCCTGATAAACAAGGCTTGAGCTGGGAGAGGTTTTTGCTGTATCTGTGGCGGTGGGAGGACAGTATAGCAGGCTGCTTGCATCTTGGGATTATCGACACATTTACGAGACAAAAGTCGCTGAACAGAGAGGTGCGAGTGGATTTAAGGTGGTCCGGATTTATGAGTTTTATCATAAGCTTTCTAATTCTAATGTTAAAAAATTGTAATCCTTCATGCCATAACCACAATAGCCTATCCATTTCTTATTTATTAAGATGTATATTTATTTTACATTTTTCAATTGTCTGGAAGCATAACAACACCTTTTGATGTCCTTTGAATTTTCTGTTGCTGTAATTTATATTCTATAATTTAAACTGATTACATTCCCAAATTATCTGATGAAATTAGAACTGTTGCAGTGTCTGCCTATCTTGGCATTGTTCTTTATCATTTGATATGTTTGACTTGCTTCTGCACAATTGTTAAACTTGGTTTAAAATGATCTCTCTAGTTCATAACTACTTCATTAGGACTCTGTAAATTTGTTTGTTCCTATAGGTACTATTATAATATCTGTCATGAGGCAAACTAAATGGCTTGTATTAATTACTACAGCTACCTGTATATACGTACACATTGTATATACTGCATATCTTGTGTCACAAACTCGACAAAGAGCCATAGCAAGGTTTGGAGCAGCCACCCGTATATTGTTTCCTGGCTGCAAAGTTGAAAAAGTAATAGCACTGATGTGCACAAATCGGAGTCCAAAACAGAACTGAGAGGATAGGGGAAAGGTGCCGGCTTTTAAAGGCTAATAAAGGAAGGGCCTTCATCCATATGCTCAGATCCGGAAGTGATGTGCACGGTCTGCAGAAAAACAAGAAAAAGGGTCAGTGCACTCTGCCATCTCCCGGTCTGGTTCGGAATTACTGTCATTCAAGCCTTTTAGCTGCCTCCCATGCGCACGTGTGTGACACTTGTCAGACATGTGTAAGTATGGAGCAACTGCAGACTTACAAATTGGTTATACCACCATCAAACAGAGAGGGAACTGACATTAACTTCTCCTTTTTTGCCTTCAGGACAGAGCCCTTCCTGGAGTTCTGATGTCACCTCCTTTGGCCATTCACCGGAAGTTCTGCCTCTTCCTTCCAGCACTGGAATTTGGCCTTCAGTTGTAGAACCTGCATCAGATATCCATCCATCCATTTTCCAACCTGCTGAACCCGAACACAGGGTCACGGGGGTCTGCTGGAGCCAATCCCAGCCAACACAGGGCACAAGGCAGGAACCAATCCCGGGAAGGGTGCCAACCCACCGCAGTGCATCAGATATTGTTTCCAATATGTTTTGCTTGTTAGCCGCATTAATTTTTTTCTTTATTCCATGGCATACACCCGTGTACAACACACTGTTTTCTGTGTTGTTTGATTTTCATAATAACCAATTGTAATGGACAACATGGATGAGCATGAGTAGACTAATATTCCTGCAAGGTCAGATGGAAGATTCTTAAATGACTGGGAGGCCACAATAATGAAAGGCCCAGTGGAGATCATTTTTTTGGAATGCATACTCCCATGATACATTAGAGGGCAGTATAAAATATATTATTGTGGGATATGGCCGACCATTCATCCCGGCCAATACCCCCAGGCCGCTAGATGGAGCCCTCCTTGCAACGTGGAGATGCCCCGAATTCCAGCAGGGCATCATGGACTATGGAGTTTTAATACACAGCCCTGCTGGATAACGTCGGGGCTGCCAGGAGTCACTGCAGGGAGGCCCAGGGATTTATATTTTTCGTATAGCCCGGAAGTATTTCCAACTCACGGGAACAGAAGAAATGATATACTTCCGGGCTGAAGAAAAAGAGAAGTTTTTGCCTGATCTGGAAGTGATAGAAAGTCACATGGACTGAGGGACAAACACTTCCAGATCATGGACTATAAAAGGACCATGGGAAATCCCAGACAGCGAGCTGAGCTGGGTGGAAGGGTGGCAACGCGTCTGGGAGAGGAGGATTAGTGTATTGATTATCGATTATTGAGTATTGTATGTGTAGTGTGGAGTGGAGGGTGCTTTGTGCACACTATTATTATAAAATAAATAATAAGTGGAGTTTTACCTGGTGTTTGGAGTTGTATCTAAGGGTTCAAGGGAGTTCTAGCACCCCCTAATACTACATTATATAAAATAATGTAAAATATATATTGCTGCTCCCATATATCTGCCTGCAGGACATACTGGGAATTGAAGTTCCATGGGACTGCCCTGCTGCAGTTGCAGTGATTAACTGTCCCTAATTTGGGGAGCCTACTTGTAACCCAAATGGACTACATTCAGGTGAAGCCTGAAGAATGGAGTATTCCTTGGTTTGGGTTAACAGAAACCATTCTGCCTTAACTTGAGGGGTCAGAGTCGAGTAATGGAGCGACAACACTTCCTCGCAGGAAGATCAATAGAACAGAGGTGGACAAAGAGAAAGGCTTTAATGCACTTTGCTGTGCTGTAGGGAAAAGTTTTAGAAGAGCCAATAAAAGTATTTCAAAGTACAAATGTCACTTTATTTGAACCTGTGACTTTAGTTGTGTTGAGGGTTTCAGGCTCAGTAACCCCCCCTACTTGCCACATTATATATAAGAAAATATAACTTCTGGGCATTGCACCATGTGGTAGCCTTTACTAAAGCTATCTATCTATCTATCTATCTATCTATCTATCTATCTATCTATCTATCTATCTATCTATCTATCTATCTCTTTTTCACAGTTTTTTTCTACAGTTATTAATATTTTAAAGTTATTAATTATCAATGTTTAAATTTGGCCTCTGGCTTGTTACTATAAATTTTTGAATTAATTTTTAAATTAAAATTTCAGAGATGCTGCAGTAAAATGCAGACCTGTGGTTCCAGCTCATCTCAACTGCATTTGGGAAAGCTGCAATCTTGAGAAATGTCACAGGGTGAGTGTAAAAATCAGCCTATGTCTAGAGAATGTAAGAGAATATGAGGAATGTAAAGTGGAACATATTAATTATACCTGTGCTCAACTGGTAGCACTGCAAACACTGCTGTCTAAGGAGCTCCATTACACACTCTCAGAGGAGCATCCCATCCAAAGATAAAAAGGACAAAGATCTGGAACAACGATAAAAGTTACAGGTTCATCCAAGGATGGAAGAGGTGAAAGTACAGAGCAAGGATAAAAGTAAAGTGGAAGGGATTCAGACCTGGCCTGACTCCATATAATGACAAATGTTCAATTGCTTTTATATTAATTTGTATGAACCATTACATCTCATAGCGTGTTAGGGTAAGTTAAGATACTGTGACATTTTGGGTATTGCAGAGAACTGACTTGAATCTCTTATTTCACATGCTCTTTTAAGCTGGATGGGTTTCATTAGACTGAGTGGGAAAAGCAGGAGGGGAGATTTATGTGACCGAGCAATGGTGAAAAGGGAGCATATTATAATTAAAATTAAATGTGTGATCCAGACATTGAAATGTGGACTGAATTCATCCTTTCTACTCCTCTGCTAAATAAGTGTTATCATCCTGGCTGACTTAGAAACAGAAATGATTCACTCTGTACCAATATCTTAATGACAAATCATTCCTAATGATGGTGACTTCAAACAAGGAAACAAACATCAATCAGCATGTTCATAGACACTACAAGCTAGACCTGCTCTACGTTTTTCAAATGTTAAAGCCTTTTAGTATATACCTGACATTATCTTACTGCCATCTACAACCCTGTTATTGTTGCATAGAGTGGCATGATGGCACAGCACGCCAGGTAAGGAGGAAGTTAGATGTGGTGGGTTTCACTGAACTGGTACTGAAGTTCAAAAGTTTGTAATGATGCTAAAGTCAAAATTTTAGTACCGATCCAGCCCTGCTAAAGTACTAAAAGAGGCTTAAAAGTGATACTATACTGTTTATATTTGTAATTTTTAATTTTGAAATGGCACCAGCTATATGCTTTATCAAAGTTTTAAGTTATCCGAGGTAGAATCAGTCCACGTTGCCTCTGATGATCACGGTCCTACTATATATAGGAGAGGAATGAAGGTCAGTAGGACCAAGGTAGAATACATGTGTGTGAACAAGAGGTGGGTCAGTAGAATGATGAGGATGCAGGAAGTACAGCTGAAGAAAGTGGATGAGTTTAAATACTTGGGACCAACAGTACAGAGTAACGGGGATTGTGAAAGAGGGGTAAAGAACAGAGTGCAGGCAGGGTGGAGTGAGTGGAGAAGAGTGTCAGGAGTAAGTTGTGACAGATGAGTACCAGCAATAATAAACAGGAATGTTTATGACAGTAGTGAGACCAACTATGGTATACAGGTTGGAGACAGTGGCACTGACAAAAAGACAGGAGACATAGCTGGAGGTGGCAGAGTTAAAGATGTTAAAATTTGCATGGGCTGTGATGAGGATGGACAGGATTAGGAACAAGTATGTTAAAGGGTCAGCTCAGGTTAGACAGTTTGGAGACAAAGCCAGTGAGGCAAGATTGTGTTGGTGTGGACATGTGCAGAGGAGAGATGCTAGGTATATTGAGAGAAAGATGCTAAGGATTGAGCTGCCAGGCAAGAGGAAAAGAAGAAGGCCTAAGAGAAGGTTTATGGATCTGGCGAGAGAGAACATGCAGGTAGTGAGTACGACAGAGTAAGATGCAGGAAGATATAAATAATCTTCTGTGGCTACCCCTAACGGGAGCAGCCAAAAGAAGAAGAAAATGATTGATGTACAGTATACACTATCAGAACACAGTGTATAATCTGATCAGCCTAAAAATAATTAAAAAACTGCTTGCCAAATAAAATAAAAAATAGCATAGAGGACACAAGTAGGAACATGTAAATACTCTTGAAAATCAAGTAAAACCAGCAAAAATGTTATGAGCCAGAACTAAGGTAAGTGGCATATTAGACAAGTTATGAAGCCACTATATAATTTATTATTACTAAATATTTTTTCCTTTTCCATAATGAATGTTATTCTATACTGTATACTATTATCATTTCATGTCCTTATAACATAGTATATCCAATAATAAGACCAGACTGAGCTATGACATGCTACGGGAATCCCAATGATCTTAGGGATCTCTTGATACCTGCTTTGATCTCAGATTACTTTGTTGTATAAACTACAACTTTTTTGGAAAGCTATGGAAAAAAAATACTTTTCCCACTACATTACATTCTGGGTGTTTCAGAAAACTGATTTAGTCTTTCAGCATTTTCCTTTTACAATTGTTTTTGTCTATCAGAGCACCCCATGTGTTTTCATTTGAATCAACATAAGGGGAGTTCAGAAACCCATATTTGCTGTTCTTCAATATTGTCCATCCATCCATTATCCAACCTGCTATATGCTAACTACAGGGTCACGGGGGTATGCTGGAGCCAATCCCAGTCAACACAGGATGCAAGGCAGGAAACAAACCCTGGGCAGGGCGCCAGCCCACCACAGGGTGCGCACACACACACACACTAGGGACAATTTAGAATCGCCAATGCACCTAACCTGCATGTCTTTGGACTGTGGGAGGAAACCGGAGTACCCGGAGGAAACCCACACAGACATGGGAAGAACATGCAAACTCCATGCAGGGAGGACCCGGGAAGCAAACCCGGGTCTCCTAACTGCAAGGCAGCAGCGCTTCCACTCCGCCACCGTGCCGCCTCTTCAATATTGTGAAACACTTATGTGCTAAATTCAGGTTTTAATTTATTTCAGGAGCCTGGTTCTTCTATTTGTTCTGCTTGGTGTTCAGACACTTAAGCTAAACCTTTTTTTAAGCATTCTGCTTAGTCTTTTGCAATGTTTGACTTCTTGTGGTTAATTAAGCTCAGAAGTGCATTGCTAATGTGGATATCACTTATGCTTCTATGTCAAATATGGATGTACCAGTCTCAGTTGTGCTAGGCCAAGGGTCAGTTATACATCCTTTTTATCTCTTGTTACAGAGCACATTCATAACAAGTGTAATGGCACATTTTATAATTTGAAAATTATGCCCTTCCAATAGTACTACTCAACTAATGTCTTTCACATTAGATTCTGGAAGCACAGAGAGGAAAGCCTATGGTTTTTACAATGATGTAAATTTAAATGGAGATCTTCTACCTTTTTCATCAATATTTAACTCATTTAGTTAATTGTCAGAATTAAAAGAAGCATTATGTTACAGACTTTTTCTCTGCACTTTAAATAGCAAGGCTATTTAGTGATCAAGATTATTTGCAAAGATAGATATGGAGCAGAAAAACAAAATTACAGTAGACAATTTCAAAAATCCATCCAAAATTATAGCAATTGTTATGATTCTTCCATTTGTCAACCAGTCTCAAAATTGGCTGCATAGCTTAAACAAACACATGTCATATGTGAGAAGAATAATAGACATTCATGTACATTAACTAGGGCTTGTCACAGCCTTTTGTTAGGGACCTGGTCTTGTGTCTCTTATCTTAATGTGTTCTTGGCCATTACTACTGTATGCTGATTGCTTTGCTTCTGTATAGAAACTGAATTGCTCTCCCATCACCTTATCTGATTTTTTCTTTATTTGAGCAAATACCTTGCTATAAAGCTTAGTTTCTTTGTGCATCAACAGTGCCTAATTTCCACTTTATTTTTCTTTGTTTTTTTGTTTTTTCTTTGATTTGTATCCTTTTGCAAAGCTTTTATTTTTTTAAGTTTTAAATTGACCTTCCTCTCCCGATTTTAACTATGTTGCCACCTGCTTTTTTCCCTGTTTACACTGGTTCAGTTACTGAAATTTCACTTACACATCTATGCTATTTATCTCCCATATGCTAATTCCTTTTCAAATTATATTGCCAGCAACTAATATATCGTCATTTTTTTTTTTACATCTGAGAGTTGCCATCCAAAAATGGTATATTTAAGCATGGAAGTCCCAACATAAAGTGAAATCAAAGTGGGATGATTTGAGCTCAATTGACATTAAAAAGATAAATAAAATTGGTTTTAATGAGACAGAGAAGCCCAGGTTGATTTTTGGAGAATGAGGTTCTCAGCATGTGGTATCAAGATTACTTTTACCTTCACCTTTATATATATACTAGTCATTAAGCCCATTACAATAACGGGCGCTAGAACAGTAGTGCATAAACATTAGTAGGAACAGTCTATATTAAATGGCAAGGGACCTTGACCTCATTCTGTTTGTTGGTCGTATTTTTCTTTGTCTTTCAGCCTTTCTTTTGTTGATGTTTAGTTGCTGAGCTGACCTTCATGGGCTGCCGCCGTGTATTGTGTGTCTTTAATTTTCTGTGACAGTGATACTGTCTTGTACGTCCGCTGGCTTGTACGTCCGTAATATACCTTTAATTTTCTCTGGCAGTAATACAGGCATGCGCGTTGGTAATATGCCTTTAATTTTCTCTGACAGTAATACTGGCTTGTATGTGGCTGTAATATGCGTCACTGTATTGTGTACCTTTAATTTCCTCTCGCAGTAATACTGGTTTGTATTTCCGTAAAATGCCTGTAATTTTCTCTGACGGTAATATCGCGCATCGCACCGTGCTTCGCGCATGCGCACTTCACCAGAAGACACACACACACGGACACCTGGACGCACACAGGGATTTTATTAAAGAGGATATCCCCACAGCACAACACCAAATGGTACACAATGGTCAGTCCTTTATTTCTTTCTCTCTCTTCTCTTCCTGTCCACCTCTACTCTTCCTGGCATGCTTTGTTCACCTCTTCCCGACTCTGGCTTCCGGAGTAGTGGCTGCTGACTCCTTTTATAAGGCATTCGGGAGTGCTCCAGTTGCTTGTTGACCTTCTTCCAGCAGCACTTCTGGGTGAAACAGAAGAACAGCATCCAAGGGCTCAGCAGCAGCTGCAGCACCCCCTGGTGGCACCCATGGAACCCAACGGGGTTGCATCAAACTCCAGCTCCCATGGAGCCCGGCAGGAGTTCGAGGCACCACTGCAACCCAGGGGGGCTGCCACCTAACGCTCTGGGGAAGGCAATGCTCTGGCTCCCTCCCCAATTCCTTCCAGGCAAGGTACCCAGCCAAATGCCACAATATATTTCATATATAAATATAAATATATACTGTGCTTGAAATGTTTTTCTTAATAATATTACCTGTTACTTGTGCAAATATATTTCTCATCATTTCTGTGACAATGTCATGCTCACTTTCCTTTTATTATTCCATCTGCTGTATGTTCCTTAAAAGGCCAATCTATTTTGTATTGAAGCCACAATGTCAGGAGAGTGTTGGTCATATCTCTGATCAATCCCGCCTTTGGGCACAACCAGTTTTTGCTCATTCCTAGTGTCTTGCATATCTTTTTGCCAATCATTTCTCTTTTTTTTTCCTTTGGTTTGATTCTTTAATGATGTGTTTCAAACTAATATCCTTTGCCATGGCCGATGGCGCTGAGCTTGACAGTTTCACACCTCAGCTATTTTGCCCAACTCCTGAATGCTTCTTTGTGTGCTCCCTTTGTTTCCTGTCCAGACTTGTTCAATATATTGACACTCTGATAACTTCCCCCATTTTCCTTCTCTAACAGAGCACTCCATACAACAATTAGCTCAGCGTTCCCTACCGCCAAATACACATCTCTGGGAATAGAAGCTTTCAAAGACTTCGTTTAAAACTCAAAAGTATAACATCATGAAATAATTTTCTTTCTTTCACTATGTTGAAAAGAATACATCCAAAGATTTGTGAAGAGAGATTGGAGACATAGCAGTATTCAGGATATCTTGGTAGGGTGTTCTTTACTAGTATAATGCAGTGGCAACTGTGAGAGATATTGACATGTAGCATTGAAACATTACTGTAATAACTATGTGAAGAAAAAAGAGGAAACATAAATGTGAAAATGTTATGATCTCATTTTGTCAGATTGATCACTGTTAAAAAGAAAGAAAGAAAGAAAGAAAGAAAGAAAGAAAGAAAGAAAGAAAGAAAGAAAGAAAGAAAGAAAGAAAGAAAGAAAGAAAGAAAGAAAGAGCAGTCTGTTTTAAACTTTATCAAAGCTCCATTCTTTGAAATCTATAAAAAATATAAATCTGACAGGATGTATCCATTAATCTTTAAAAACAAAACTACTAATGCAGTTGTGAGCAACTTCAAATTTTATTGATGATGGACAGAAAATATTAAAAAATGCTTATTAGTAATGCCCAAAAACTGAGATGTAGCTCATACTATATGTGTCGTCTGTACACACCAGTCTGACTGAGTTATATTTCCAGAATGCAGTTGTGGTGTTATGGGTCCACAGCTCTTCCAGCAAAGGCCGTTTTGTTTTAAATAAATAATCACCGCGCTCGCAGCTTAGTGAGGGGGCGTGGTGACTGAAGCGAGCCGCAGGGCGATCTGCGGTGTGGGCGTTTCTCACCTAAGTGCACAGGTGAGGGACTGCCCACATCCGTGATCGTTCCTGTGGCTAATGGGCTGCAGCTACCATGTCCTCTCTGCATATATAGAGAAGCGCGAAGGAAAGGAAAGAAGAAGTAAAAGGAAAGACAGAAAGAAACAGAGGTTGCAGGAAGCAGTGGAGGGAGAGAGAAAGTCGGTGCGGGAGAGCGAGCGAGTGCAGGCTTGCATGCAGCTGTACAGGTAGCTTGGGTGTTAGGCCGACACCTGAGGAGTAGCAGTAGTGGTTGCTCCCGCAGAGTTGATTCCGAAGGGCGGGAGTGACCGGAAGATGGATGACTGTCTGCATAAGGCCGTGGATGGCAGCAGGAGTTGGTGACTTGGGGTGTGTATTCCCCAGTGTGGGTGCCCCGGTCGCTGTGGAATCCAAGTCGCTGTCTGGAGGTGCCTACCAGAGCCAGGGGTCGGTGAGGCGATCCAAACAGCTGAAGCAGGCAGAGAGAAGGTCAGCTGCATGTAGGGCGTCTCTCCTGTAGAACAGCCCAGATGGGTGTAGCAGGGGAGCCGCCAGGCTAAACAAAAGACACCAGGCTTTTTGGTTTTAACATTGTTGCTTCCTGTACTATTTTACCCCGTGGTTTTTAGAAGAGTTTTTTCTATTGGTTTTAACCTCCACTTCACAACTGTTTTATGGATTATTTATTTAATGAAGATTATTGAACTGCACAGCATTTTGTTTAAACATTTGATTGTCTTTTAATAAAAGCACTTTTGCACTTCTACCATCCCCTTGCTCATTGTTATTGCCTCACTCTCTAGCTCATCGGTGATATTACCGACGGTGTTGGGTTCAAGGGCTCCCTAACAGAAGATGGGAGCATGGAGCCGAACCCGCATCGTCACAGCAGTATCAAGCACATTGAGTCAATGGATAGAAACTAAAACTTGAAAGTGCTGCAAATGCACTCAAAATACCTGAATTGATCTGCTTCCATTTTTTAAAGCTTAGTAACAAGAATTCCAAGAAAAATAAATGTAGGTACAACAGCAATGATTCACGAAAGACCACAATCTATTGTGGTTTAAGATTTTTTTAATACTTAACCATCAATTACCTTTTTATAATTTGAAAAACTGATTGGCCTTAAAGAAGTCACCAGGAGGTTGAGCCAGTGGCACATTACAGAAGATGTCAAACTTGACAACAGCAGTTGCCGATCTTATTGCATATCAGGTTACATGCCTGAAATCACAGGGGATGACAAATGTACGACGAGTTTCACATATCCAAAATATACCAAAATTTCACAATTTTGCCCATTTTTCTGACAGCCAATAACAAGCTTCCTGATGGAGGTGGTGTTTTCTAAATGCTTTCCAGGTATAACACATTCAGCTGAAATCTCAGCCGTTTTCTGCATGAAATGTCCTGACACTGCACTCTATGTGGGAGAAACTGGACAAACACTCCGCCAGAGAATGAATTTACACAGGTTCCACATTAAACATGGCAACACAGATGTTCCTGTGGCGGCCCACTTCAACAGCCATGGACACTGTGAGAGGGACTTTAAAGTCACAGTGCTTATGGGCAACTTCAAAACACAGCAAGAGAGAAAAGAATGGGAAGTTAAACTCATGCTAAAATTTAATACATTACAACATGGGTTGAATAAAGACAAGAGTTTTATGGCCAGATATGAGGATTGTTTACATCTCTCAGAATGACAGACAACCTGTCTACAGATCCACATTGTTTTGAAAAAACTCATTACAAACTTCAAAAGACTTTGTTGGACAGTTATCTTATCCAGAGATCTTGACAATACATTGTTCTTTTCTCTCTTGTTAAATTAACCCTAGCCTGAATTAATCTATTAATTTTTTACATTTAAAATTTCTCATTTAAATATTTACCAATGTTGTTTCTTGTCCAAGAGTGTGTATATAAACATAGGGAACTCCAGTCTCTGTATTACATCTTGCCTGAAGAAGGGGCCTGAGTTGCCTCGAAAGCTTGCATATTGTAATCTTTTTAGTTAGCCAATAAAAGGTGTCATTTTGCTTGGTGTCTGTCTATACAGATAAACATTTACCATAGTTCTTTAGAGTAGATTGGTCTATGAGTTGACAAAATAGATTAAGATCACGTTGTTAGGAACACCAGAATCAGCTGGAGAATAAAGTTTCAAGTGAGCAGATTAAAATTTAAGAAAGAAAAGAAGCCAGTCAGTCATTATCCAACCCGCTATATTCTGACACAGGGTCACAGGAGCCAAGGCAGGAACAAACCCCGGGCAAGGGCGCCAGCCCACCGCAGGGCACAGACACACACATGCACCAAGCACACACTAGGGACAATTTAGGATCGCCAATGCACCTAACCTGTATGTCTTTGGACTGTGGGAAGAAACCGGAGCACCCGAAGGTTGACTCTAAGTAACAGCGCCAGCATAAATTCACACCCGTTCTGACGCTGTTCGTTTTCAAATAATATTGCATTAGTGCGATGATGTTTTCTGATTAATTTTATACCCAATGTCCCATATATTTGTCTCTTTATTTTTTTTCTCCGTGCTGCGTCGACATCATGCACCAGAAGGCGTGAGCTTATTCAGTGCAGCAGGAACACTCATTAAAACTGAATAAAAAAAGAATAAAGTGACGATGAGATACGAAGAAGGCAGATTCACCAGCGTTTGTGTGTCAGGTTTTATCACTCCAGATCAGAGAATGTCCAGTTCCATTGCCTCAAAACACCACTCACATCTACAGTTATTCCCAGTTTCAAAAAAACTAACAGCGTCAGATCCCTAGGGCGGTGTATGTATTGTGATCATGACTGAGAGCATAAAAGTGAAAAAAAAGATAACTTTTACGAGTACAGTACTATAAATGTACACGGTCTGTTACAGACACAAGCCAAATGTATGTGTGTACTGTATAATATTAACAATAAGAGCAGCTCACTACTGAAAACAGCAAACAGCCAGGATCAAACCGGGAACCCTTGAGTACAAGTCGGCAAATCTTACCGCTATGCCACAGAAGCTGTTGTATTTTCCTTGAGCCTTTTGTGAAAGTGTTTATTTGATCTTTGGACTTCAGGCTTCACACATTCTATAGTTTATGCCTACATTTTGTAACATTTATTACTAAAATATGAAAAAGTTTCTGTTTTAACAATGTGTTTACACAGATTACTGTAGAAGTGGAACACACATGAAATGCATGTGTTCCAAATGATGATCTATTATTTTCACTCTAAAACTCCATCAGTTCACTCACTCCCAGATAATCAAACAAGGCATGACTTGGGAAAACTTAGTGAACGTTCTGCGACGGTGGGGTATGGAATAGCCGGCTGCTTGCTGCTTGTCTTAATCAGCACATTTACAGGACAAAAGACGCTGTCGGAGAAGTGTGAACAGATTTAAGGTGGGCCGGATTTACGAGTTTTCTCATAGGCTCTGGTAATTCTAGTGTTAAGGCAGGTCACAAGCAAAATAAATGGTGTAGAGAATAAACTTATGTCATGTCTCAAAAGTCACACCTATTCTTGTTTTGAAGTAGGTAGTTAAGAAAGTAAATAAGTAAGTTTGCAACATTATGAAAATACATATCAATAAAAAGTCATAAAAATTATAAAGTATGCTATTTGAAATGATGATTTAACCCATTCTGATTTAAATGGTATCTCAACATCCCAAAGTCATTCATTTAGATTGGTGTCTCTGCACAGTTTTAGTGTTGTTATTTGCCTGATTTTGCTTTTAATAGATTGATATCCAGTCCAATCCATCTGTGACAGATGTTAGTGACTTTGCAATGATTCCATTGCAAGTGAATTCTAAAAGTAATGTACAAAATTGATTACTGAAACCTATGAGAAAATGTTTGTGTATAGCCAGAAAATCTTATATCTACCGGGGAAAAACAAAACAATTTTGAATATTATAAAATTACGAATATACAAAAACACAACCAGATAATTAGCAACCTTGTATTAGTTAATTCATGCAGCAACATACTAATGACATATAGACAAAACTGCATTTAAGATTTATGGTGGATTACATCATCCTTTTTTATTTAATTTAGGTATCTGTTCATGATAAAACATTGTGACTTTTCCTGATTTTTACTCAATTAATGGACAGTAAAAAAGAATGAAATAAATAAATGTCTTATACTTCACAAACCTTCTGAAACATTTTTAACCCTGCCATGTACTTTGGGTCATGTTTTACCCACCATTGACTTCAATTTGATCTGCATTTGGATAGTAAGTTTGTTCACAACACATTAAACATTACTAAATGTCCTCCTTTTAGTTCAGAAATATATGAATGATTTTAGTTAAGTTTAGAAAAAGAAAAAAAGGTTTCAAAATGTCACATTTTTGTACAGTTTCTACACATTTTGAACATGCTACATCTTTTGGGTCAATTTTGGCCAAGCAAAGTTAATTTTCACCTCATTTAGGATACTTTCTTTGTTTACAACCAATAAAACAACAACAACAACATTTATTTATATAGCACATTTTCATACAAACAATGTAGCTCAAAGTGCTTTACATGATAAACAAAGAGAAAAATGACAAAATAAATTAGAATTAAAATTAGGGAACACTAAATAACATAGAATAAAAGTAAGGTCTGATGGCCAAGGAGGACAGAAAAAACAAACAAAAAAAACTCCAGATGGCTGGAGAATAAAATAACATCCGCAGGGGTTCCAGGCCACGAGACCACCCAGCCCCTCTAGGCATTCTACCTAACATAAATGACCTCACAATCAGTCTTCATTTTATTCAGGGTTCTCATGGAAGAATTTGATGATGACGGTCATGTGGACTTCTGGCCTTTAATCCATAAGTGTAGGGACATCACGGTGCTTTGATTAGGTGGTGGTGGCAGAGATCACCACCACAGAAAACCGGAAAAAGAACAGAAGAGAGAGTAGGGGTTAGTATGGATTTTGGAGCCGCCATGAATAATAATGATAATTAATTGAATATACAGAGCATCAGGATTAAACTCAGATGAAGTTATGAGAAAGCCATGTTAAAGTAATGTGTTTTCAGCAGTGTTTTAAAGTGCTCCACTGTATTAGCCTGGTGAATTCCTATTGGCAAGCTATTCCAGATTTTAGGTGCATAACAGCAGAAGGCCGCCTCACCAGTTCTTTTAAGTTTAGTTCTTGGAATTCTATGTAGATACTCATTTGAAGAATCTAACGTTCCGATTTGGAGTGTAAGGTGTAAGACATTCTGAAATATAAGATGGAGCGAGATTATTTAAGGCTTTGTAAACCATAAGCAGTATTTTAAAGTCAATTCTAAATGACACAGGTAACCAGTGTAGTGACATCAAAACTGGGGTGATGTACTCCGAGTTTTTTTTCCAAGTTAAGATTCCAGCAGCTGCATCCTGCACTAGTTGCAATTGATTGATGTCTTTTTTTGGTAGTCCTGAGAGGAGTGCGTTACAGTAATCTAGCCAACCGAAAACAAAAGCGTGAACTAATTTTTCAGCATCTTGCAATGTTATAAGAGGTCTAACTTTTGCTATATTTCTTAAGTGAAAAAATGCTGTCCTAGTAATCTGATTAATATGTGATTTAAAATTCAGGTCAGAGTCAATAGTTACCCCTAAATTCTTTACCTCTGTCAGGACTTTTAATCCTAATGCATCAAGTTTATTTCTAAATAGCCTCATTATATCCATTATTGCCAATCACTAAAATTTCTGTTTTCTCTTTATTTAGTTTGAGAAAATTACTACTCATCCATTCGGAAACATGAGTGAGACATTGTGTCAGTGAATCAAGAGTGTCGGGGTCGTCAGGTGCTATTGATAAATACAGCTGTGTGTCATCAGCATAATTGTGGCAGTTCACGTTATGTCCCGAGATAATATGACCTAACGGAAGAATATAAATCGAAAAGAGCAGCGGACCCAGGATATTGTCTTGTGGAACACTATATAGAACGAGCTGTATATACCCGGCGTTGCCCGGGGCAGAAGTAACCTAATCGGTCAAACACTTACATATATACCAAAGTAAACGTAATCGGTCAAACAGTTACATATATAAAAAAACCGAACCTAATCGGACAAACAGCTTCATATATACAGAAGCGAACCTAATCGGACAAACAGCTAATTTATATACATAAGCAAACCTAATTGGTCAAACAGTTACATAAATACAAAAGCAAACCTAATCGATCAAACAGCTTCATATATACAGAAGCGAACGTAATTGGTCAAACAGTTATGCATGTGCAGAATGATTTTACAAACATTATGCGTGTTAACAATCATTAAAAAGAAAAGATTGAGGAACTCTTCTTCTATATGTGATGAAGCCACTAATAAGACAGATTTTTTTCAGGACCCAGCTGTTTCATAACTAAACTACTGCCACCCCAAAGTAATGCCTAATAGTGGTTTTTGGGGTAGCTGTGGAATAAAAAGGGTGTTTTTTAGTCAGTAAGAATCTGACACTACCCTTCAGTACGGGCTGAAGGGTGCCTATGTAAGGTTTTACATCCTTCCCGTATGGAAAAAAAAACATAGTAAACTTTTTTTTGATCATTATAGATAATCTCAGTCAAATCGAAGTACGCATTCTCAATTTATTTTTATCTAATTTTTACTTTTTCACAAAGCCATCCCATGCCAATTTGTATGAATAAACTTTTGCTAGAGAGTTAGCAAAAGTTTATTCATGCACATATTTTAATACGGATAATCTATCTGTAATCAAGGTTCTCATTTTCATTCTAATTTAAAATAATAATAGATACTCATTTTTTTCTTCTGTTTTAGAAAAACCAATCTATGCCACCTACGTCTTCGTCAAGTCAGCTTCATCCAGCTTTATCACATATAGAAGAAGAGTTCCTCAATCTTTTCTTTTTAATGATTGTTAACACGCATAATCTTTGTAAAATCATTCTGCACATGCATAACTGTTTGACCAATTAGGTTCGATTCTGTATATATGAAGCTGTTTCATCGATTAGGTTTGCTTTTGTATTTATGTAACTGTTTGACCAATTAGGTTTGCTTATGTATATAGATTAGCTGTTTGTCCGATTAGGTTCGCTTCTGTATATATGAAGCTGTTTCATCGATTAGGTTTGCTTTTGTATTTATGTAACTGTTTGACCAATTAGGTTTGCTTATGTATATAGATTAGCTGTTTGTCCGATTAGGTTCGCTTCTGTATATATGAAGCTGTTTATCCGATTAGGTTCGCTTTTTTTTATATATGTAACTGTTTGACCGATTAGGTTTACTTTGGTATATATGTAAGTGTTTGACCGATTAGGTTACTTCTGCCCCGGGCAACGCCGGGTATATACAGCTCGTATACATATACACACATACATGCAGTTTTAATAACACAGAAATCAATATAAACATTAACATCATTATCATATGAGAATATGAAGTAATATATAAGAAGCACATTTCATATAAATATAAATTATTAAACAGTAAAATCTTCTTCTGTAATTTGCTACCGTGGCAATTTGTGTGTCTGTCCAGGATTTTAAATGACCTGTAGCTCGCAAACCGTTGCACCTATACACTTGAAATATGGTACACATATAGTACGTCACGTCTACTATCCGCTTTATGGGTGATGATTGTTTTAGTCTTTTTATCTTTATTTTATTTTATTGTACAATCAAGTCGTATCTGCGCACAGCAGGGCAGCCGTGGGCGGATGCGTATGGTGTATTCACTCGATGTTATCGTGCATTGCGCTGTCAGTGGTATTTTGATAAAAGAATTTGAACAACATATAAGAAGCGTATAAATTATTAAACAGTAAAACATTAACATTTAAGAAGTAAAGTTACATTAAGTACTACTGCTGTGCCTTTGGGTATACCTCATTTTTTGTTTGCCTATTACATGCTTAAATGTATACATTTTTTGGTGCACCTACCCGAGAACACGCGACATATAACCGAGCGTGGGAGAAGCATGGATTTTAAACACGCGTTGAGTTGATGTGCTGGTCTCCCTCGTGAAATAACTGGTAATGTTTGACTAAAATCTACAGCGAGTAAAACGACATTAGCTCCTATTTTTTTTTTTACGATCTCTGAGATGTTGCTTTTTTCGGTTCAAGGCTTCATAAGCTCTTTTATGTTGTATGGTGTACTTATCCCAAACCATCATCTTTGAATGTTGCAAGACTGTCGCCTTGTATGTAGATCGGGGTAATTACATTCATTGCATTCCTAGTCTGAATCACAATGTGATTGTATGGGTGGTTACCTGGCACTGTAGGGTTGCCACCCGTCCTTTAAAATACGGAATCGTGCCGCGTTTGAGAATGAAATTGCACGTCCCGTTTTGAATCAATACTGGACGGGATTTATCCCGTATTTTTTTTATCATTTTTTTTTTAAAGCAGCGTCTCATGCAAATCATCCCACACGCATTTTATGAAGATGCCTCCTTTCCTACTTTTGATTGGGTAATACTTGATGTCATCGTTAGTTTGATTGGTGTTTTTAACTGTCCAGTGAGTAGGGGCGTGTCTTTCAACCGTAAGCAGATTTTTTGCACTGGTATCACTGACCTCGACGACGGCGACGTTATACGTCAAAAATAAATTACGATAAATGACGATTTTAGCGATACTTTATTACGACGGCGGCTACATAGACACGATCAAATAAAAACAAAAAAATCAAATAATCATTCTACATTTTCAAAACGTCGAAAAAACGACGGAATGAAAAAAAGGCCCACCCGACGACCCACCCATTCCATTTTTATATATATAGATATCATGGGTCTTTGAAGTATAATTACCACAACTAACAAAGAATTTTCTACCTGCCAGGTAGAATTCAAACCAATTTGAGACACTGCCAGAGAGAGAGAGACACTGCCATTGACTAAGGCGATTTCTAAGAATATTGTGATCAATAGTATCAAATGCGGCACTCAGATCTAAGAGGATGAGAACAGATAAACGGCCTCTGTCTGCATTTACCCGCAAGTCATTTACTACTTTTACGAGTGCAGTTTCTGTACTGTGATTTGTTCTGAAACCCGACTGAAACTTATCAATAATGGCATGTTTATTGAGGTGATCATTAAGCTGCATAATGACTGCCTTCTCTAGAATTTTACTTAAGAAAGGCAGGTTAGAAATAGGTCTAAAATTTTCAAAAGCAGAGGAATCAAGATTATTTTTCTTGAGCATGGGTTTAACTACAGCAGTCGTAAGACAGTCTCAGAAGACCCCCATATCTAATGACGAGTTTACTATGTCAAGAATACTATCAATGAGCACGCCCAATACTTCTTTGAAAAACTTGTTGGTATTGGGTCAAGGACGTAGGTGGAGAGTCTCAGTTAAGAAATTATTTTATATAAATCATCATTATAAAACATCCTAAATGTCATCTGTTCTAACACTTTGAATCATCAATACCACAGATTAACATGGTCAAACCATATAAAATAGGTTTGAAGTGAAAAATGTCAAGTCCAGGACACCTAAAAAAGGGTGTCAGAATAGGGTCAAAAGAGTCAGCAGTTGAAGACATTGTAAGAGTTAGTGACACATTCAAAATGATGCAACTTGGTCACAGTAAAATAAATTTTGCAACTTTCTTAATTCACAAGTTCGCCAGGCCTATCACAGCAGCACTGGGTACAAGGAAGTAAACTCAACTACACGAGACCAATTTAGAAGTACCAGCTCATCTAACATGCACATTTCTGGGATGGAGAACTATAGAATTAAGAGAACAACAGATGTAAACTGAGGGAGAACATGCAAACTCCAATCTAACATTGAAAATGTGTGGGATTTTAATCCAGAGTACTGCATCTGTGAGGCAGCACCGCTTCTCAATGCGCTACCCCAAAAAGTGTGCGCAATTTGTGCAGTTCATGTAAATAATAAACAAATATTCCTAAAATTTTGTGTAAATTTACCCAAGAGGTATGCTACAATAATATAGGAACATAATTGTAAATTTATCTGTTACAAGAAAATCAAAGATAAATGCAAATTTTGAATGATAAACGTGCATTGTATCTGTTACACGTAATAAAAAACATCCATCCATCCATTATCCAACCTGCTGAATCCGAACACAGGGTCACGGGGGTCAGCTGGAGCCAATCCCAGCCAACACAGGGCACAAGGCAGGAACCAATCCCAGGCAGGGTGCCAACCCACCGCAGGACACACACACAAACACCAAGCACACACTAAGGCCAATTTAGAATCGCCAATCCACCTAACCTGCATGTCTTTGGACTGTGGGAGGAAACCCACGCAGACAAGGGGAGAACATGCAAACTCCACACAGGGAGGACCCAGGAAGCGAACCCAGGTCCCCAGGTCTCCCAACTGCGAGGCAGCAGCGCTACCCACTGCGCCACCGTGCCGCCGTAATAAAAAACAGAAAGTTATAATTGCAATTTTTGTATTGTCTGTTGTTGGGGTAAATAGTAACACTAATATAGTCATTTAAATAAATAGTAATCAAGGTAATGCTACTTAACGCTTATAGAGATCTATAAATATACAATATACTATATGTACAGTATATAAAAGAGTTAAAAATTATACAAATATGCCTGTCCTAACAAGCTGAATCAAATATATGTATATATGTAAAACAAGCATTGATAAAAAAATATTTTGTCTCATTTCTTTAAAAAAGGAATTTCTTTTTCCTTCTTCTTTTAGTTTGTTTTGGGTTCATAGGATAAAGACTTCTGAAGCTGTGCTCTGCATCCTTGAACTACATCTGTGGAAGTCAGCTAAGATGGAGCACTGAGGTAAAAGAAAGTCTTCACAGGCCTTGTATTAATGTGACAAGATGCTCTGGCATGGAGTTTTCATGTGGTTATCTCCCACAATAATTCCTTAAGAGGACTTCTAATTAAGAAAGTACCATTCACAAATGGCCAGAGGAAAAAGTTTAACATGCCAGAACCAAGGCTTTCAGAAGTGTAAGAGAGGTCATCTAGAAGATCAGAGTGGGGCTGCTCCAGAACCAATGGTATCCTTTACCTGATGTACAATAGCTGCTTTAGATTGAAAAACAGACACTGGAGACTGATGAAAGTTGTTTGGAAGAAAGCCAGAAGTGTAGAAAACAGCAGAAGGATGTTTCATCGCCACAGAAGAAAAGTCCAAGGACCTCTCACAGTTTCGTACCATTTTACTCTTAATTGTCAAAGGCAAAATGTTCTTGTCAATCATCACCAAGAAGATGACTGAGTTCATGGTAGTCAATCAGTACATCGATACAGCAGTACAGAATTGTAGCATCCTAGAAGTACCAGGATGACTACAGCATAAAAGCACCCTATCAGAAATCATTAGGGAAGCAAAAGAACACAAGAGAGACCTCACAGTGTTGTGACTGGATGGACCTTTCTAATGCCTACTGTTCCTTTCTGCATCAATTGGTCCGTACCACCCTGGGAAAGTACCATTTCCCCAACAAGATACAACATTTCCTGAAGGACTACTTTCACAGATACAAGATGAGATTCATGATTGGCAACTACACAACAGAATGGCAAAGGCTTGAAGTGGGTATGGTGACAGGTTGCAAATTCTCAGTCCTCCTGTTGCCACAGTGATACATCTGCTCATAAATTTGTCAGAACAACTAAGCTGAGGACTGATGATGAGGTCCAATGCATGACAACTACCCATTGAAGCATTCATGAATGATATATGACCATAACAATGAGGTCAGTGGTGAAGGGCAGGTGGATGCAGGAGAACCTAGAAATATGTTACATGGGTCAGAATGACATTCAAGATGAGTAAGTCCAGAAGCATGTGTTGAAGAGAGGGAAGGTGGAGAAACGCCATTGGTTCAACACCAATGGAAAGGAAATGCCAACACTGTCAGACAAACCAGTGAAGAGCCTGAGGAAGTGATTTGATAACAGAATCAAGGAATCAAGTAGGTGGTGGGAGACTCTAATTACTTAATGCAGAGAGTGGTCAAGAGCTACCTACCAGGGAAATACAAAGCTTGGTGTTACCACTGTGGCGTCTTGCCAAGGCTTCCCTAGCACCTGCTTGTGTATGACATCTCCCATAACAACAGTGAAGGTAGTGGAAAGAATCCTCAGCAGCCATTTGAGGAGGTGACTTGGTGTACTAAATACCTTCAGTAGCATTAATATCTAGTTTGAAAAGTAAGCTCCAAATCCCATTTCACATGACCAAGACAAGAAAAATGCTGATGTTATGCTTCTACAAAGACAACAAGGCCAGGACAGCATGAAAAGAAGTCCAAACAGGGCCGAAATGGTCAGCTACAAAATCAGTCAATGAGGCAGATTCCATATTTTACCATAAGGACGTCACTGGCGCTGTAGCACCAGATGAATGGGTGTCAGGTATATCCCATGAATAAGAGGGAATTGTTATAGTCTCAGATTCAGCACATGGTGAAAGAGGTAAGGCTAGTGAAAACTGTTGGGATGGGACCACAGAGTGAATGGACGTGGTCAGAAGGAGCTAAGGGAAGGAAGATCATGTAGAGTCACATGTGGTCAATGGAGGCTACCAGAATAAGGTTTCCACTCTACAACATCCTTCCAAGGCCCACAGGTCTTGTCATTTGGGGGCTGAGAGAACAACTGGGCTGCAAGTAGTATGGCGAGCCAGGAAATCTCAAACACATATTGACTTCTTACAGTACACCACCGACAGAGGGAAGATACCTCTGGAGGCATGACAAGATACAAACAACATTGATGACACTTGTGGAGGAAGCTGCATGGACACCACAGCTTACTGCCTTTGTCAGAAGTGTAAAAAATGTCCCATTAGCAAAGAATAGTGGCTTGCTGGGAAGAGCTTAAGACTGGGAGATGATGAGGTGACAGCTGAAATCAAGCAGCACATCACCTTCTCAAAGGATATTATCAGCATGACCTGGAGGCCAGACTTATAAATCTGGTCCAGAACGGCAAAGACCATAATCTTGCTGGAGCTGATGGTACTATGGGAAAAATACAAGGAGGATTGTGAAAGAAAGCTTAGCAAATACCAGCCTCTGGCAGATGAATGCACTAAGAATGGGTTGAGAACAAAGTGCCTGCCCATGGAAGTCAGAGCAAGAGGTTTGCCAAGACAGTTCCTCGGGAGAGCATTGAAATTATGTGTATCAGAGGACAAGAGCAAAATAAGATCTATGTCTGCAGCACTGTGTGCCAAAATGCGGAGACATTGTCACAATGGCTGCATCTACAGAGCAAGGAGCAATGGTTAAGCCACCTGGATCAGGTCAAGTCTGATCAACCCGGCCGGCACATATTACAAGGGATGTTGTGACAAGTACTGAAACATACAATGATGAAGGGAGCCTCCTGACAATGAGCCAGGTAGTAGTAGTTCCAATCCAGCTGTATATATGTAAAATATCAAAGCACAAATAATCCTTGAGTAGATAGACAAAGAGAGAGTATGCTACAGTATAGGAGCTTGGACAGCTACAAAACAAACACAGAAATATTGATATGGGAGAAGGAGCTAATGCAAAGGTTAGGTTAAGTAAGTAGACTCTATTACCTGCAGGAAAGTACAAAAACACAACAGTACAAAACAGAAGACATTGTTGCAGATATCCAACAGATAAACAAAGACTCACCATTTGACAACCAATGTAATTGCTTAAACACACACTCAAGAATAGTACAAAGAATAATAATTACTCTCAACAGTACAAAAAACCATAATACAGAATTTAACATTTAGAAGCATCCCTACAAGTAACAGAATTTAAAATGCTTACAGCTCTATTAATAAAAGAGCTCTGAAACCTGTTGCTCCTTACCTTTGGAAACCTAAGTCTGCAGCATGATGGCAACTGCTGGAATTTAGAGAAAAGAGGAAGGCTGACAGAATCGAATTGGCTTTCTTTCTAACTTGTTTGTAATACATTTCAGTAATAGAGGTGTGCTTTGAACCTATAATTTTACTGCTCATTTTTTATAATGTTGTTAAGATGGTTTATATTCTTATTGCTGAGGTTGCCAAACCAAGAGATAAAAGCAAATATAATAATAGATTCAAAAAAGGAAGTATAAAAAAGTATCATTATGGTTATATTCACTTTAAAACATCTGAGTTTCCTAAGAAAGAAAAGTTGTGACTGAATCTATTTACAAATTTGCTCTGTATTAAGATCAAAGTTAAGTTTGTTTTCAAAGGTTGTTCCCAGGTATTTGCTTAAAATTATACTTAATAGCCATGATAGCAGAAGACAAGATCAGCAAGTGATTCCCCAGCAGAGACAGTGAGCCATTTAAATGTTAAAAACATAAAAAGTACTGTATGGCCCTTCAGCTATCTCTTTTGAGAAAGTATGAAGGGTAGAGAGAGAGAGGAAAAAATATTTAAAAACAATAAGTTGCCACCAAATTACCTTTACAATATCAGGCACGAGAATCTGTGAATGTAAAAGAAAAAAACAAACACCAAAATAAAAATTAAAATCCAAATGTAAAAGTAAAATAAAACCCCATAGGATTAGATTTTCATCACTTTGCAGACAGGCACTTTTGTCAAACTACTTATAATCTTTACTGATTATTCAGTAGAGAAAATGTCAGTTCTGCAGTTGTATCAAGTTTGTATCGCTTCATTGCCCATCTACGATTCCAAAGCATAAGTAATATGTCAATAACAATGTTCTTTTCAGGCATGTTAACTGTAGAGAATCTCTCTATCAAAGGCTCAAAGAAGTTTTTATTTCTATTTTTTTAAACAGGATTTCTCACTATTATGCTAATGTCAGGTACTTATAAGTTGTTGGCAACAAAATGCCAATACTTGAGAAGTAAGCTTAAATGTTTTTCACTCTTTATCTGCTACATGAGGCAATTCAAGTAAAGGTTTTGCTGACCAGCACGTTTCACCTTCAGGCTTTTGAATGCTGCCTTGATATACAATATGTGCAAATAAAACCATCAGTTCATCATAACTGAAATGAGGCCGCATGTGCAGCCTAGAATTTGGTTTCAATATTTGGCGCTAGATCAGTTGCTGTATACATTTGTTACATTTAGTCATAATTATATCTAAACTGAAATACAGTAGGGGGGTTAACTGCATCTGATGTATCTGCCTTGCGCACTGAAGATCCAATGAAAGGCAGCTTGGAAAGTCATCCAACACTTTTGTCATGATATGCACATTCAGAAGTTGCACCTCAGTTTACCATTCAAGCTCTGTCATCATCTTCGTATGCCTCTCTCTCACTAGACTTAGAATCTATCATGCTGTCACTATCCATTTCTGAAGAACTGACACTACTATAATAAATAATAAATTACTTTTTTACTTCATGCGAATGAACACACTTTACCTTTCGACAGCCCATATTCATCTTGCCCTGCTACTACAAACACTGTTTCATCAGCCTTTCTCCTTCCTACGCTGCTATTTACTGGAAATGAGGAAACTGGGGCTGCCCCTGTTCGTTTGACTGGCGGTGGACGAGTTATATGAGGAATAATAGGAAAGGGCTTAAAAAGGACTCCATTGACCAGTCTAATGGAAAGAATATTTCTTTGAAAAACAAAGAACAAATATTTATCCATGCATTTATTCATACTAGTGGCTTTAGGTGCAAAACAGGGATCAGTCCTGGATTGAATGCTAGTTAGTTAATCTAAGGATGTGCTTATTCACACACAAGCTCATACAGGGTTAATTCAGAGCCAGCAACAAACCTAAAATGCATCTGAGCAGCTCTAACTACAACAATTTGAAAATAATATCCAGGATATTATGTAAGTAGAAATGCATAAAAGAAAGCCTCAGGAAATTCATTCCAAATATATTTTCATTTATATCAAAGGGGGGAACATTTTTACTTACAATGCAATACAAATAGGCATTTGCACTGTGGCTGCTTTCAGTTTGTTTCAAATATGAATCATTCAAATGACAGTGTAGTTTGACTTAATGCTTATTACTTAGAAAACTGCAGGAGCAGGAAAGAGTTTTGTTGAAAGAGACCACTAATTGACAAGTCCCACACTACCAGATACTGATAAAAACTGGTCAGAGTTCATTCTTAAACTGTGTATCACTCTGCATATATATTGCTAGCTTTCTTCTGTCTCTGAAATAGGACCATAAAAAACAATCAACTGCTAGTACAAGTGGTTGAAATCAGATTCCTGTGCAGGTGGCTAGCTACATTTCTGTAACATGGTGAGGAACTCAGCAATACAGGAGGACCTTGAAGTAGAACCAGTTCTATACAATATAGGAGCCAGATATAGTGGTTTGTTCGCAAATCTAGCATGACATATGACTGCTTTCCAGAGGGGGATACACCAGGCAATGCCCACTTGCAGAAGACTGTAGACATAGTGGATTTATTACATACATTATATTGTCTGTCTGAGAAGTTTGTGGGAATTCTCAAGAAGAAGCACAAGTTCACTGCTGAGTATAAGTCCTTCTTGGTGTGTAGCCAAGAACAGGGGGGCCGAAAGTTAAGCTTCTGTACTTCATTTAAAATTAGAGATTATTTTCATAAGACAGCAGATTTGTATGATATGGCAGACCAGACTCAATGTTTCAGTATATTGCACATTTCTACAATTATTATGCATTAATATGAAATGACTACCTCATACAGTACTTACATAAATGAACACACAAAACCATGTCACATGCACCAGAGTAGTATCTGTAGATGGTGGTAGGTCAGGTAGATTCAAGTATGAGTGAAATATGTGCCGAAAGAAATCTCTCAGTCCAAAAGTTTGCTTTAAAAGGTGTGGCGGACAGCTGGGGCTCTTGCCCAGCCAGGACACCGGGAGGATGAAAGACCGAGAGAGTGGTAATACCTCCCCCGGGACACGAGAGGGCGCCTGGACGATTCCGGAGCCATGGATTGCAGCACTTTCACCACACCAGGAAGTGCTGCAGGAAGATCATCAAGGAGCACCTGGAGCCGCATCACTCCATTCTGGGAGCCGGAGTCGGAAGATGGAGGACAGAGCTTGCAAAGGGAGGAGTAGAGGTGGCAGAAGAGAGAATAGTAATGAATAAAGAAGAAAGAGAAAGAAGGAAATGAGTTATTGTGGTGCCTGGAGCACTGTGTAAGGTACTGTGTGAGAAAGAACAAGAAAAATAAAAAGCATGAGCTTTTGTAAGTGTGCCTCTTGTGTCTGTCTGTGTTGGGTTGGATGGCTGCCACACCCCTACAGGTGTCACAAAGCTTTAGTGACAATCCAAAGCAAACAGGACCACACAAGAATAAAGAAAAAGGTTATTACACACGTAGAATAAAAAGCAAAAAAAAAAATGGGACAAATGTCTCTTCTCTAAACTTAGTCTTTTCTTGTTAAACTTCAGTTGTTTTCTATACAGATGTTTTACTTCACCTTCAGTATGTTATAAACGTATGGTGCCGCACATTCAATACAGCTAGTTGTATTACTTAATATTAGGCATGTTAATGCACACGGTTTGAAACCGTGTGCCCTCCATGCTTTACTTACGACAACACAGGTCACTAACTGACACTAATTTATAGTTAGTGAGGCAAGAAATAGTTAGAATATACCAATTCAATGCATCTGCTGGGGCTTATAAGAACCTCTCTTAGACTATGCACTTTTTTATAGGCAAATATTTAACATAACTAACCAAACACTTTTACCTACTTGACATAACCTAAATAACTAGGAAATGGCTCTTACAGTATATATTTAATTAATATAAGCAACATCATGATGATAATGGCACCTAGTTGACAGAGTGAGTCCTGTAAGCTTTCAGCATATTCAAGGCCCTGCTACCGTATGTCTGGATTCTTCATAGGTATCACTGCACCAAAGAAATACCAATAAAAGTTCACGCAGAAATAACCCACAACACCAACAATTTTCTTATCCTGAATATTTCAGATTTGTAACGGGAAGCCAGAACCTCTCGGTAGTATCCTAACTGCTGCATTGCCCAGCTGATCTCCCGAGCCTCCCTCTCTACTGATGCAGAAACCTTGTCTCCTGGCCCAATAGTTTCTGGCTCAGGTACATCACAGGGTGTTCAGCACCATTAATGCTTTGGCTCAGCATGGTCCCCATGAGCTGGTGTTCAAAGTGTCTGGAAGATTACAGGTAATGAAAAATTAGGGGAAATCAAACCAGGTACTGAAATCAGGGCCTTTTTAAAGTCTCGAGAGGCAGCCTTACTTTTAAAATCCCATACAACTATATTTAGAGCATGTTTTCTTTTTAAGTTAGCTATCTCAGCAAACCAGGGTACAAACTGGCAGTAATACCCAACGAAACCTAAGAAAGCTTGAATCTGCCCCTTGGTTTGTGGATGTGAAAGGTTTTTATTAAATCTGTCACATAAATGCACAATATACTCCACTATGTTAGATGAAGGAAGAGCCTCAGTTTCACAACTTTCTTTTACAATATCCAAAATAATCTGGGGTTGTCATTCACATAGTAATTCAAAGAGGGAGAACCCTGTGGAGGCCTGTGGGACTTCCCAGTATGCAAAGAGGATGAGGGAGAGGAGCTGATGCCAATCTCACTCATCTTCACTAAGTACTTTTAGACTAATTCATCAGTTTGAGGATGATATACTGAGGTTTTAAGACATTTAATTCTGAGTAATTTAGCAACCTCAAGGTAAAGGGTGTCCCTTGTTCTATAATGACTTTTTTAGGGATGATGACACATGCAAAGAGTCTCACTAGTTTCACTGCAAAGGTTTTTATATTAGCTTGTCACAATGGAATAGCCTCTGGGTAGCATGTAGCATAATCCACAAGGACCAGAATATATTTATGTCCTTGGGCTGAGGGTTTGAGCAGTCTAACTCTATTAACCGCAACTCACTCGGAAGGAATATCTATTAGGGGCAAGTGAAGCAGAGGAGCATGGTCCCACTGATGATTCTCCCACAGTTGGCATTCTTATAGTTATATAGTTATATAATGTCTTGCTCCTATGTGGATTTTATATTTTGTTGATATTACTACAGATTTGATAACAAAAAATAACGGTCCAATGATGTCTCAGACGCACTATATGACCATGCATTGTAATGTCATAGCCTGAATCCCTGAAAACAATGAGAGATCAGCAGCTGACATAAACAAAATAAAACAGTAAAATAAATAAGACATAAGTTCAGACTTTACAAAAATGCTGCCAACCAGCCATAAAACCTGACAGCCTGTATATGGAGACGTGTGCACTGTTTTGATTGTTTTTAGTAGACTTTTTATATTTATTCTTTTTTCTGATGTTGCTCTACTGTGGGTACCATTGCTAAGCCTGTAATATCATGGCCACCTATGCATATAAGCATGTGGAAACCAGCATACTACTGAATCTTTGCATGTGCAGATAAACTTTGAGCAAAAAAAATGAATGGAGAAGAAACAGAACTTTAAGATATCTTGCAATAAAACAAGAACATGCACATTGTTTTTGATTGTTACTAAATTGTGAGTAGGAAAAATACACCTACTGTTTGGTTTTGGTATTTTGGTATTTGAATCTACATTTCCTTTTCTTTATTTGCCTTGGCTTAGATTTGGATTTTTATGTTTTGACCTGGCATTGAGTTTTTGATTCTGAGTTTGTTTAGCGCACATTTTTCATTTGCTACATTGTTTTCCCAGTGTGCTAGATCATGATGTCACTGAGTAGTGGTAGAGTTTTACAAAGCACCCTTTGTTTTGTCCCAGTTACTATTTTAAACTAAATCACCATAAAATGGTTAAGTTTATTTGCTGAGTTTGCAGAATCAACACATAGAATGGATTGCCCCATTTTAAATCTTCTCATTATGTACTTAAACATCTTTTGCAGTTCCAAAAACAATTCTAATTAGCGCTGTTTCTTTAGCTCTTAGCCCTTTTCAAAATAAACCAAAAAAATGTTTAGACAGCAAATTTCAATTTATCACTTTTTAAAATAAACGTCCGCCTTGAATAAATTCTCTGGTTTGTTATTTCAATTTATCTTTACATGTTTTATTGGAATTATCACATCCATACAAAAACTGAATGCAGATCCATGAATAAATACCTTGATCATTGCTGCTTTCAATGATGTCAGAAAAGTTATGTCCAAGCATTCATGAAGTTTAATCATAGTATGCCTTGTTGGAAAATACACGAGCACTATCTGAAAATTATCAGTAGGGAATATGTATCAGTACCATTTGACAATAGGGGCTACCCATGTGCCTCTTTGCGTCAAATACAGCTACATAAAAAACCTAATGGAGGGCAGTGTCACAAAATAAATATTCACAACACATTGCTTAGGAATCCAGTTTAATCTGAAGGAACAACTGACATATTTCTGTTGATCAGGAAATATTGTTGTCTTATCATTTACAGAATGAGTAAGATGAGGAAAAGGCCACTGAAAATAGATTAAGAACATAGAATGAAGATGGTAAAGAGGCATGAAAAAAGGTAAGAAAGACAAAATGAAAGGGAAACAAAAAGTTGAAGATGGAAAATTAGTAAGAGGGAGAGAGAAACAGAGAGGAATGAAAGCAAAATAATAAAAAATATCTGCCTGTCTGTCTCTCTATTACGCAATGCTCTGTCTGTCTGTGTGTTATGGATCTTAAACATGACAGTTATAAGGACAGTTGTTCATGTTAATTGCAGTCTCAATTGTTAAAAAAATATTTTAAAAGGAGCATCCCACATGAAAATATAACAATCTCATTAACTGTCAGTGCATACCAATTTATAAATTTTATGTCCATTTGAGGTTAAAAAGAAAAAAAAAAAAACACTTGTGGAGGATGGCCAGGGTTCATGCCCGGTCCCTTCTATTCCGGGGGAGCAGCCATGGACTCCTCAATACCTCCCCCGGGACGCTTGGTGGCAGCCTCCCTGGTTTATGATGCCTTAGTTTCCCCAGGGTTTCATGGGAGATGGAGTTCTTCCCAACCCTTTGGGGACCTGGGATGGCCGCCAGGGGGTGAGGCAGAGATAGTTAAACCCAGCTGGTCTAATCATGGGCCCCACATGGGAATGCAATTGAGAACAGGTGAGCAAGCACCAAGAGCACTTCCGGGAGGGCCATAAAAGAAGCCAGCAACCACCACTCAGGGCCAGAATCGGGAGGAAGAGGACGAGGTGCTTGAGAGGAGGAGGAGTGGTGGTGCCAACAGAAAGATTGCTGTCTTGAGAAAGAGGTACTTTGGGACTGTGTTATACCTGGGGGGTTCACGGGGAAGACGTGCCCCACAGGTGAAGAAAAAGATTTGTGTTGTGTTAAGTGCTTGTGGGACGGTGTTGGGCCTGTGGGACACGGGGAAGATGTGCCCCACGGCTGAAGAAAAAATAAAGAGTTGTGTTCAATTTATACGTGCCTCAGTGTGAGTCTGTGCCAGGTCGGACGCTTATATAGCGCCTTATTCACACACTTTATCCCCAGCGGGGAATCAAACTCAGGTCTGTGAGGTACAGCAAAGCTGCTGCATTCAGAGAGGCAAATTTTAGCGCGCTACGCCACAGAAACTGTTGTATCATCGGTAATATCACAAGATCAAACTGGATTTATTAAAGGCCGACATCTATCTTCAAATCTCCGACGCTTGTTTAATGTTATATATTCACCAGCAAAATCAAACACCCCAGAGATATTACTATCATTAGACGCAGAAAAGGCATTTGACATGATCGAATGGAATTACCTTTTCATTGCATTGGAGAAATTTGGGTTTGGCCCGAATATTTGTGCTTGGATTAAACTACTGTATACCAGTCCAGAAGCTTCAGTTTGTATTAATAAAATTTGCTCAGACTACTTTAAACTAGAACGTGGTACCAGACAAGGATGTCCCTTGTCGCCACTGTTGTTTGCAATCGCTATTGAACCACTGGCGGTTCACTGCCGAAATTCTCATCAGATAAAGGGGATTGTCAGAGAAGGACTGGAACAGAAAATTTCTTTATATGCAGATGATATGGTCTTATATATATCGGACCCAGAAAACACTGTCCCTGCTGTTTTAACAGCACTAACAGAATTTCAAAAGATATCTGGTCTTAGAATTAATCTGAATAAAAGTATACTCTTTCCAGTGAACTCACAAGCATATAATAATAAATTAGACACCCTACCTTTTACCATAGCAGATCAGTTTAAATACCTAGGGGTAAATATCACAAGTAAACATAAAGCTCTTTATCAACAAAATTTTGGCGTCTGTATGGAAAAAATTAAGCAAGACTTGCATAGATGGTCAACCCTTCATCTCACTCTAGCCGGAAGAATTAACATCGTTAAGATGAATATCCTTCCTAAACTTCTCTTTTTATTTCAAAACATTTCAATATATATCAATAAATCGTTTTTTAAACAGTTAGATTCAATAATAACCTCATTCATTTGGAACTCAAAACACCCACGTATCCGAAGAGCGACCCTACAAAGACCTCAGGCAGAAGGTGGCATGGCTTTACCTAATTTTCAGTTTTATTACTGGGCAGCAAACATACAAGCCATAAAAACCTGGACACAAATAAATGCACATACACAGGCTTGGTCTGCAATAGAAGTAAAATCCTGTAGTATTTCTTTATATTCCCTGCTCTGCTCTCCAATAAATGAAAGTTATCGCAAATATACTAATAACCCAATTGTGCTTTACTCACTCAGAATATGGAACCAAATTAGGAAGCATTTTAAGATGGAAAATCTTTTATCAGTGGCACCTCTGCAAGGGAACCACCTCTTTCAACCTTCGCAAGTATATCCAGTTTTTAATACCTGGAAAAGTTTTGGGATTAAAATGCTCAGAGATCTTTATATAGACAACATATTTACATCTTTTGAACAATTACGTTCAAAATTTAACCTCCCAGCTACACATTTCTTTTACTATCTTCAAATTAGAAATTTTGTTAAACAGAAATTGCCCGATTTCCCCCACCTTGCACCCTCCACAATGCTGGAAAAAATACTGCTCAATTCCGAGGAAACAAACACTATTTCCGCAATATATAAAATCTTATTAGAGTCCCTACCTTTCAAAGATCCAAGAGGACATTGGGAAGAAGATCTCTTAATCAATATATCAGAAAAGGAGTGGAAGGTAGCAAAGCAGAGAATTCACTCGAGTTCTATATGCGCAAAGCATAGAATTATTCAACTAAAAAATATATATCGAGCTCATCTGTCTCGCTTAAAACTGTCCAAAATGTTTCCAGGCCAGGATCCAACCTGCGAGCGCTGCAACCAAGCTCCTGCCTCACTGGGTCACATGTTCTGGGCCTGCACCAAACTAACATCATTTTGGACAAAAATTTTTAAGTGCCTCTCAGACAGCCTTAGTATCACAATCCCTCCTAACCCACTAACAGCTGTGTTTGGTGTCCTTCCAGATGGACTTGAATTGGAGAAGGACAAACAAACGGTGATTGCATTCACTACACTCTTGGCACGCAGACTTATTTTGTTAAATTGGAAGAATCCTAATTCTCCTCTTATAAGTCAGTGGGAAACTGATGTTTTATATTATTTGAAATTGGAAAAAATCAAATTTTCAGTTAGAGGATCTGTACAAAATTTTTTCAAAACTTGGCAGGATTTAATCAATATTATTTTAGAATAAGAGAATTAACTATTATTGCATTTAACTCCCTTCTCCATCTCTTATTTATATAGATATTTACTTCTCCCCTTCTTTTGTCTAATGTTGCCTTATTAAAAAGCTTAAAGCAATTTTCCTTTAGCTAAGCTCTCCTTCTCAGGGGTGGGGTTTGATTTGTCTTCAAATTTGTTGGGTTATAAATTGATCTGTTTGTATGGAATGATTACAATGAAAATTAATAAAATAAAAATATTAAAGAAACTGTTGTATCATCCTTGAATCTTTTGTGAAAGTATTTATTTGATCTTTGGAACTCAGGCTTTACATATTCTATAGTTTATGCCTACATTTTGTAACATTTATTACTAAAATATGAAAAAGTTTCTATTTTAACAATGTGTTTACACAGATTACTGTAGAAACGGAACACACATGAAATGCGTGTGTTCCAAATAACAATCTATTATTTCCACTCTAAAACTCCACTTCACTTCCAGATAATCAATCAAGGCATGAGCTGGGAGAAGTTCGTGCACGTTCTAAGTCGGTGGGAGGATGGAATAGTTGGTTGCTGGCAGCTTGTCTTTATCAGCACATTTAGAGGACAAAAGACGCTGGCGGAGAGGTGTGAACGGATTTAAGAAGCGATTTAAGGTGGGCCGGATCTACGAGTTTTTTCGTAGGCTCTGGTAATTCTAGTATTAAAAACAGAGTGTGCAAAGTTAACATGCAAGAACACCTATAACTCAATGAATGACAACTGTGATCGACAAAAAATGTTCCAATGGGAAAACATTGACTTTGTAACCGTTAGAGATTACTCCTTCATTTAAAAACTAGCTGCACTCAAACTCTCAGAGAAATTTTGAGGGCACTCTATCTGAGCAACTCCCAGTGGCATTCTGCTCTCACATTCTCCAAATTGACCTCTTGCACCCTCTGAAACCTAAAAGCTAATGAGCCGCCACATCCCTTGGGAGCTGAAAGCTGACAATTTCTTCTTTTTGCAGACCAGAAAGCTGAGGTCCTGTCTACTAAGCCAAACTGTGCCAGCAGTTTGAGAAGACTGAAAAGCAGATGTTTCTTCAAGAAAGGAACTTCAGCATCTAAACTCTTGTGCCAGAAACAGTAATACTTTTCCCTATGATGTGGCAGATGACACAGAAAAGACCTTTACTCAGAAAAGCAGAGAACACCTGAACAAAGAATCACGAGAAAGAGTGCCCTCAAATGCAAGAGGAATCCACGACTTGAACCTGGAGGAGCAACAATAACATCAGACATCATCTTTAAAGACTTGGTATCCTTAAAACTATTTATTGTAACAAAGATAAATTAGAACTCTAAATAACAACTAAACAGCCATCCCCGTATGTTATATGCCATATATGTTTGCATTCTGTCCTATCTGTTAACATATAAATGCAGTTATCATATCTCTGTATAATTGTGTTATACAGTCAATGTTATTATTCTATTTCTTAAAAACAAGCATGGTTCAGTTACCTTAATATAAGTCTAATGGCTGTAGACCACTACCTACATCAGAGAAAGGTAAGGCAAATAAAGTAGGGGCCTTACCAAATTATTTAACTATTTACTATCATTGCCAAAGGCAAAATGGATAATTAAATGACCAATCTTTTCCTTTCCTACAGTAATTGCAATTGGCCAATCAGTAATTTCTTTTTGAAGATTTCATACCAAGAAGGTACATTTCATATATATACATATATATTACTAAAATTTGGATGATGGGAACACATGCTTCACAAGAACAGATGATAAGCTGCAATGGCCAGATTCAAAAGTGGCCAGATAAAGCAACATGTAAAGCCTGTTGAGACTGTCATGAGAACAGGACATGAAGAGGATGGAAGAAAAAAAAACAGTGCATTCAGAGATACAGAGTAAGTATTGAAAAGTCATCAACTGAGAATCAGAATTCACTTCTGTTAAGAGGCATGGCACTTTATTATGTAAAGACCCCAAAACAAAGACACCACCTGTATTGTTAGTTACTCCCAGAGTGTTAATAATATGATTCTTAACTGTTCATTCTCTGATTAAAGCAGACAAAAATAAAACATATTATCAATTAAATTTTACTCAGAACTTAATAGGTAAACATGTATAAGTACAATTTTATGTATTTGTCTGTGAAAAGTCAACAAAAGGTTACATCTTGCCTGAAGAAGGGGCCTGAATTGCCTTGAAAGCTTGCATATTGTAATCTTTTTAGTTAGCCAATAAAAGGTGTCATTTTGCCTGACTTTTCACTACATTCATAATGGCTACCACAGTACAACACCCTAGTACTACATGTATTTGTCTGTTAAATTGTTTTTTAATCCTGTTTTTCTGTGTATTTTTTCCTTTTTTTATTTTTTCATTTCTCTGTGACCACTGCTCTATGAATGCTCTCTGTGTGTAATAGAGGGTTATGTTTTGCAGCTATCAGTCTTTTGCTTGCATTCCCTGCAAACCTTGGCTGACAACAGTGTTGTAATGGAAAAAAAAATAATTGAACAGATTCAGCTAGCAACTGTGCCACAACAATAATGTTTACACTGTTATATAAGAGAGACTATTTGGAATTTTGTTTTAATGCTGTGGTCACTGTAACAGTTTCTCAGTAAACAGAATGGCGAAAAGCTACTGCAGCTAGTGGTTTGAGGGGTGCCAGAAAATGATGTGTTCCCAATATTTGCTTGACTGGATTTTTTCTTACAAAGGCAAATAACAGGTCTGATTAGAGGAATGAAAGTCAAATATCAGTAACTATCAAGGATTATTTGATGCATTCTATGATATTACTGTTTATTTAGTTGATACTCGAATTGTTCTCTTTGATGTACCTTATTTAATGTCCTGCAATGTAATGCACATTAATGTAGCTCTCAGCCGATGTAGTGAAAAGGAATTGTAAGGTTGGTGATTATTGGCAGCTCACCGTATGCAGTAGGGTGAGAGAGTGAGTGATGTTGACCAACATTAATTTCAAATCTTACCATTGGCTGTTGAAGGCATAACTGTCACTTTAGTTCAGCGTCTGGACCCACAAGAATTTGGACCTAAACTCTGATAGTAGACTAAAAGAAGAGCAGCACTGCAGGTAAAGCAAAGCCAGACACAAAGCTTTACTTGAAGTTCCAAGGTTGTTGTTTTTACCACTTGAGCAGGTCTTCTGAATTTCTAGTCTTTTATCTTTATATATAACAAGGGGGCTCCACCCCCTGCTCGCTTCGCTCGCCTACCCCCGGGGTTGGGTAACCTGAAATACATTGATGAATGTATTAGATATATTGGAGTGTAAAGGTGTAGATGATGAACAAAGGAAGTAAAGAACCCATAGCATGGCACATTAGAAGGATGTATTGGAATACTTCTTTATACACAACATTTGTAGTAAAATCGTTGATAGATTGCGTCATCTGGATCTAACACGTAGATCTGTGCATATTTGCGTTCGTGATTTGGCTCAGGGTGCACTGTTTAAATCCGATGTAATATTTGTCCACATACGCGAAAGCAGTATGGGCCATTGCCAGCTGGTGGCCTGATATTTACCCCGGTAGATGCAAAAGCAAATGAACTATTGTAGGATCTAATGCAGTCCATAATGTTTTTACTTTTGGGTACATTGTTAGTTAGAAACATCCGTAGATATTCAGGATATTCATCTAAAGGAGGCAGTCTAACCCGACCCCGTTGACAACAACGTGTAAACTCATTAGTTGTATTGCCAGTTGTTTCTTCAGGGAAGTTAAGTGAATGACAATGACAGCAAATGATATTCATTAATCCTAATGAATGTTCATTAATAGTGGACGCACTTAAAACCAAAAAGCCCTCAACCTGGGTGGGACGCTACAATACTTTCGAATTTTGCTGCTTTCATATTGTGTACCTTTGTCTGCATGTGTATCGCGCCATCGTTTGTTTGAGCCTTTCGAATTCCACTGCTTTCATAATCTCTTATCTGCCTTTTTTTCTCTCCAAAGCCTTTGGGTCTCTATTCTCCGTACTGTCATTATACGCTTTCTGTGCGCTGAGAGCACATGATTTGTGTGTACTATGTGCTTTTACACGATTGATTTTTACATGTTTTTTTTTGGAATTGTTTCGATTTCATTATTTTCACTTTTACTTTAAAGCTTCATTAAAAACAATATTTTTTGGAGACACATTGTGACAACGCAACGTATAACTGCCCGTGAGTGAATATTGTTTCTGTTTCTGTAATAAATAATCCGAGTTTTTCTGTTTGTCCCTGTGCTTTATTGATTGTCATAGCAAAAGCTATTCTCACGGTAAACTGTAAACATTTTACTACGAATGGCATATCACGATCTCCTTTGGTGTGTAATGTTACTCGCGGAATATATACAACACCTTTCTTTTTGCCTGTTAAAATTTGCATCGCTTCTCCGAGATCATCAATATACACCCAACCGAATTGTGTACTCTTTGAAATTTAACTTGTCGTTCCTTTAACTGTTATGGGACCACAGATTCTCATAGCATATGGTCCATTATTGTGTAAATCCACGGTTTGTCCATTGAATGATGCGAATGCGAAAAGACTTTGTTGTCTACTCTTTTTTTCAGACCTCACTTTGTCCTGGTATTTTTTCAATTACACCTGGTTCTGATGATTAATCACCTTTTGTTTGCGGTAATGCAATCGTTTCTATCTTTTCTTTGATACTGTAGTGACTGACATGACAAAGTGTCACAAAACTTTTACCTGAACAATCGCTGACTTCCTAACCCAAACACAACTTTCTAGCACCCTCTCCAATGCCCCCCCCCCCATTACTGCATGAAATCAATACCCCGCTATCAGTCCTCTGTGCTGTACTCTGCCTTCCCTCAATCGGACCTAACAGTCAGTTAAAACCAAAAAGCCCTCAACCTGGGTGGGACGCTACAATACTTTCGAATTTTACTGCTTTCATATTCTGTACCTTTGTCTGCATGTATATCGCGCCATCGTTTGTTTGAGCCTTTCGAATTCCACTGCTTTCATAATCTCTTATCTGCCTTTTTTTCTCTCCAATGCCTTTGGGTCTCTATTCTCCGTATTGCCCTTATACTCTTTCTATGCGCTGAGAGCACATGATTTGTGTGTAGTGTACTATGTGCTTTTACACAATTGATTTTTTTTTTTGATCGGTGTGCTCTTATATATTCCGTACTATCTTTGTGGACCTCTGCAGACCCCGTAGCGTCTTAACCCGTGCCTGCTTTGCTTCCACAGTTTCTGATGTGCGTTGTAGGCGCCTGCGTTCATCGATCTTATCCAGGTGGGCTTGTGTGCGTATCGTTGAGCTGTATTGTGTTTGAATTTGGTGTAAAGCGTTCAGCGGTTTGTATAATCCCAAGCAGTACATTATTCCTAACTTCACTTCGCAGTAGTGCCACTCACAATATGGCGGTTGTTTTATTTGCTATTTCCGTTAGTTGAGCTGTACGCGCCTGTGCAGTACGTCTCATGGTCCCATCGCCGTGTACTTGCGTCCATGCATTCGGTTTACCATTCTCAGTTAGTAATATGGATACGCTACCGTGGCTGTTTGTTGTCTGTCCAGGATTTTAAATCACCTGTAGCTCGCAAACCGTTTGTCCTATTGATCTGAAATTTGGTACACATATACTATGTGACATCTACTATCTGCTTTCGGAGTCATGATTGACCTCCAAGGTTATTCCTCTTTTTATTTTTATTTTATTTTATTGTAGAATCAATTCTCGGCTTCAGCCAGCAGAGCGGCCATGCGACGAATGCGTATGGGCGCCGTTCTGATCCCTACCACCTTCACCGTCACTTCCCCTACCTCTTCATATCTCAAATCATTCTTGAGGCAGATTAAAGACTTAAGTGGCAGCTTAAATGAACAATTAAAGAAAACGTACTAAGTAATTGCAAAACAAACACTGACTTAATCAGTTTTAATGCGAAAAGATGCGGCCGAAAGAACAGAACAAGCGGGCCACTAGGGTGAAGAATAGAAGATCTGCTCAGGAAACAGCAAGCACATCAACCTCTGAGCAAACAAATGCAAAACATATAGAGAAAGAGTATGAAAACTATGAATGCTCAAGTCACGTGTAATCACTGCACGTTATTGTGCAGTGCGCTGTTACTGGTTAGTGTATAATTTCTAACATTAATTTTGTAGTAATACATAACTTTATGAATTTTTATTTTCTTTTTCTTGCACATGTGTTTCTATATATTTTTTGCTTATAACCTTTGTCGGCTGTACTTCTTCACTTATGCATAATTTTTCAACATAACTACAGTATGCGAGTTAATGATTTTTTAATTACCTTTTATGTACAGTTTATGATAATATTTTATGAAACATGATCATTTTTAAATTACAAAGCATTTTTTTTAAAAAACACTTGCATTTCATTATGTTAGTTCTGGAGTTTTAGCTCTCTTTTATTGCTCTTTTTAAAAACCCCTTCTTTGTTCCTTTAGTAATTTTCCTTTTCACGCAAGAGGCCGTTAATCCTTTTAAGTAGATATCACTGTGAGCAATTTACCAAAGATATAGAGCTGGGTTTTTTTTCCTTTTGAGCCTGTAACAGTCTCTCTTATATGGGTTTAATTAAATCAAACTGCATTTATAAAGAAAGATTTAGCTAAATTGTCCTTAGTATCTCTTATCCTGATGCTTTAGCCTATTTACAGCTTTACAGCTTACAAACATGTGACAAATAATAGATTTTTACTTTGTAGAACATCAATCATTCTACTGAATTGAAAGCTGATGGTCAAGTAGGTACGCATGGTAAATGCCTATTATAATAATGAATTCTTGTAAGTCAGTTTTTAGGCTTTCAGAAATATTTCTCATCTGCAAGTAACACGGCGTAAAGCTCCCTGAGTTAGGCTGTGCTCCACTGCTCAAGTTAAAGAGCAGTGTCAATTTAACAACTTAGCTGTGCACACCTCAGCACTTTTCCATGTTCTTTGTATAATCAGATTCCTTTTTACTTTTTCCTTGGTTTTATGTATATTAAACTCTGCTTCTTCAGAACTCACTTTTAGGTGCCTTCTGAGTGGAGGGTAACAATGAAAATAAACTGACAACAGCATCTTACTTTGCCAACATTAGGGTGCATTTCTCTTAGTTTTGTCATAACAATTTGATTAACTCCCTTCATTAAAGACACATTATAAGTGGAGAATCTCATTACATTTTCTCATGAAACTGAAAGCATTCATTTATCTTGGCAAATGTGAGTTCAACTATACATGCACTATAGTATTGTATACTGTTTAATAGATAATAATTATTTCCTTACAAGGTCTAACTGCTATCAATAGAATTCTTAGTTATTCATTTTTTATGCTACAGTTTTTATCTGTTATCTGGGCAAGTGTGTAACTAGACCTATTTCTGTATTTTGAGAGATTTTGAATGATATATTTTTAAACCCATTACAGAATAAACTTAATTATGACCCTTTTAGAATTAAACATTAGAGAAAACTAATGGAGATAAAGAGCAGAGCTTTGGCTCAGGAAACAAAACCTGTTTGTGTGTTTGCAGAAAGTAAACTCAGATTAAAAAATATATATATTCAAATCTATGCTATTGAATGAAATACATGCACCAAGAAGCATACAGTATGTGGTCGTATCAAATGTTTGATATTTAGATCAGAAAAGCTCTTCTAAATGAAAGTGATGATTTAAGTTCAAAGCCTCCTGGGACAGATGCCAATTGAGTTATATAAACATTTGAGAATACAAGAATTTAATTATATGCTAGCAGGTGCCTTTTTCTTTACTTGTTACTATAAAATATGACTTTACTGCCATAGTTGACAAGCATCCATGCTGTCCATCAACTTTCCATACCAAAAGGATTGAAACTGCAGTCGCGGGAGCCATAGCAATTTGTACAAATTAGGAACTTATCCTAAAGAAGATGCAACTTAATAATAATAATAATAATAATATATTTTATTGATATAGCACCATCCAGTAAATGTCATTAAACTATATTTGGAGGAGCAAGTAATATAACACTCACATACATTGTGTAAGGACTGTTTAAAGACACAAAAGACCGTACATGAATCATAAATGCAGCTACTGCCCCAATCTAGTTTTAGAGATAGAAAACAGCTAATAGGGTGGTACAGGAAGAGTAATTTGCTAAAGGTGCTCGAACCTTTTAAATTAAAAGTAAGCATATCATATCGCTGCTCATAATATTACCTGCATGTCAGGTTATTCGATTTTCACTCTACAGCTCTTAAATACATTGAAAATGTATCTAAATAACATTTGCAAAAGAAGGGTGTTTTTGCAAGATATGGGTATATTCTTAACGCCCCACCTGCTGTGATTTCTGTTCCTTTTTCTGACGGCTCGCTTGCTCACAGAATCCTTGCTTCTTGCTGCTGCAAGAAAGCCCACAGAGACGGATGTTATTGGCTATATTTTACCTTTTTTGCAGAACAAATCATTCAATGTGATATTTCTTTCATTGCTTATTATAAAATCGGTATTACTATCACGGTTGCTAATATAAATACAGTGTTTTCAACAGATCTGTTTCATATTTCATATATGAAAAGGTATTAAAAAAGCTAGCACAGTCTGCTGCAATTTCGGTTCAATTAGTGTAATGTCTGTGCCTCTTTATGCATTTAAATATAGGTTCTCCTCAGGCCACAAGCTTAGTTTATTTTCACTACAAGGAATCACACTTAAATGTCATTTATGACAGATCTGCTACACTTACAAATATTAATTCTTAGAGTTCTTTATGAAAAACTGTAATAAAAACAAAAGGCTTACAGTCTGCCACTCTCTTTCTACTGAGTTCCATATTAGCAAACCATGAAGTGCAATCTGTAGCTTGCCTTGCTTTACAACCACCCTTCCCATACAGTTATCTTGTGTTTCCTTTACTCACTAAACTTTACTCACTAAAATTAAACATATCTTTTCAATGTTTTTTCATTTATTACAGGGTCTATTTTACTATGGTGAATCATTAAAAGCACCAACATGGAGGGAAATGGGAACATTTGACTCAAGTACAGGGTTTGTAGGGGGCCAAGGACAGCCTATGCAAATATTCATAGTTTTTGTAAAAGCAACATCAGTAACAATATCTGCAAAAGTTGTGACTACAGAAGACAGGAATGCATAATGACTTGAGCTGTTAAAGGATAAAGTCCTCCCACCTCAGTAAGATTTTAGTTATTCCACAGTGATGGACTGAGTGGTTCTTTTAAAGAAAGAAGCCTGATATCCATTAGAAATGACTTACAGTACGTGCAACAATGTATCAAGTAATTCTGAACAGTCTTGCGATTCTGCAAAAATTAGTGCAGTAAAAGAGGACCTGTTATTTACTGTATTTGTTTTACATGATGTTTAAAGGATATTTTGATGCATTTGTTTTGCAGTGTAGCAAACTATAACCTGATAATCTTTTGTATTTAGCTTGAAATGTAAAAGAGATACACACCAGAAATGTTTTACATTAGCACTAAAATGTTGTATAATATGTGATCCGATAATGCTTTGCATTTGTTTTGCAATGCAATAAAATACATGTTGATAATATTCTATTAGTAACAGTGTTGTTAAATAGCTGATACATTGCAAGGCTGAGGTTGAGGAGGGTCCCATTAATTCAGTACAATACAGTCCCCTGTTAGTTGTTACCCTCTAAAAAAAGCAACCCCACTATGTCTGATTTACTGTCTTTCTGTCTTGTTTTGTTTTGGAAGTCAATTTTGCTTTAAAATTGTATTTCTGTTCTTGCTCTCTCATTACTGAATTATGCTCAATTTGTCCATGTCTCAGCTTGCTTCTAGCATCCTTATCAGCTGCTGTAAAATTGATAAACAGTATAATTACCTACTATTGACCACAAAAGTAAAACCAAGGTCCCCTCATACCAGCCAAAAGCTGAAGATCTAATTCAGCTGTAGCATTGTTGGTTGTAAGCCTGTTGTTAAGGAAACATTTTGATGTGCGCCAGAATTTCTCATTGGTTAATTTGATCAAAATAAAATAAATAATTAAATTTAAAACATGAATAAGTGGTATAAATACACCTCGGTTTGCTAAAAGCTATGAAGCAGTACAGCTCTTTAAGTCCAGAATTGGATATTACAAAGTGGGTCACAAAGCAGAAGCTGAATTGCAATGGCTCTGTTAAAGTGGAGAAAAGATTATAAGTGTCTGTATGAAAGATTTGTGAGGTAGAAATGAAAATTCAGCCAGCATTGAATTTAAGAAAAAAAATGACATTTCCACTGTTTGCTCTGCTGCCTGTTATGCAATACAAAACATTTGCTTTCATTTTATATTGTTGTGCCATTGAAATGACCCCTAAACCACAAATGAGCATGAGCAGTGATCACCTAGACACTGACAGAGTGATCCTTTCATATACAATAGATGTGAATCTTGAAAATTGCAAAAGTTACACATTTATGCCATGAGTAATGCTGAAGATCAATTAAACCTGCTGCTGATTCATTTACAAAGTCAAAGGACAGGACTAAGTTTCTGCTTTTGTGGAGAATTTATGGAATTTTTAGTCACATTTATTAGAATGTTAGAAGAAGTTTGCCAAGAACAGGCCATTCAGCTCAACAAGCTCTGCAGGACTACTCATCTAGATATGAAGGTCTGTGACGTTCTACTGTCCACCGCACTACTTAGTAATTTATAACAATTCTTTAGTCACATTTCCCTTATGCATTTGCTTCCAATAAAATCATTACCCACCTCTGACACTGTATGCTGCTACACATGTCTGACCGGGAGTAGTAATTGTTACTTTATGCCCCTTTTTTATTCAGTAGTACTTCTCTTTAGGCACAATGGCTATGGATATCTTCTCTTTGAAAAGCTCATGTTTAGTCCTGAATTGCACAATTAATTCACACACTGAACAACTTTCTCTGAGGTCCACCTAGTGAAGCACCTTTGCATTTTGAAGTTGCAAAGCATTAAATTAAACCCAGATAAATTCACAAATGTAGCTAGTATCTACCGTCTTCTGATTTATATTAATGACATTGATTCTGGTATAGTTAATAAACTTGAGAAATTTTCAGATGATAATAAAGTTGGAGGGATACCTGACATTGAGGAGGCAGCAAAAAGAATTCAGAAAGACCTGGACAGCCTTTAGAAATGGGCAAACACTGTAGAAAAGTGCTACACTTGGACAAAAGTAACATCAATTATAATACAAGTTGGGAGATACTGTTCTATAGGAAGCAACCTCTGAAAAGGATTTAGGGTTAATGTTGACACAACATTTTCATCAACCTGGACAACCTTCAGAACTAGATGAACACCTGGAAAATGCAGTTTAGTGCAGAAAAGTGCAAAGTTCTACACATGGACAAAATGAACATCAATTATAAGTACAAGATGGGAGAAATTGTCATACAGGAGCAAGCACTGAAAATGATTTGGGGTATATGTTGACACAACATTTTCATCAACTACGCAATTAACAGAAGCAATTAAAAAGGAAAGTAAAATATTAGAATTTAAGTCAAAGGACGTTATGCTCAAACTATATAATGCACTAATGAGACCGCAACTTGAGTACTGTGTGCAGTTCTGGTAATTATGGTACAAGAAAGACATAGCAGCACGGCATGCTGACAAAGTACTGTACATGTGAAATGCTACTTCAGTACGCAAATCACTTTAGCTGCAGGTGGCAGCTCCTGTCACAACTGTTGTTACAGTCCTGCCGTTGTCCAGAAACAGCTCCATAAGCTTTATGACTGTAGCCTCAGTGTCAGCATGCCTGTGTTGATTAAACACAGGAAGATCTGCAGTCTACTTGTGACTTTACGCTGTAGGGGGATAAGTAAATAAATCAAGGTGAATAGATAAATAACATTCAATGTGTCTTTTATATAAGTAACAAATAAATATATTTCATATAGAGACCATCACAAAACATAATCACAAAACAGAACTTTGCACGATACCTTGGCAAGCTCGTCATGTCCCACTATTTCATTAAAGGACATGCGTGTGGGGTAGATTCACTAGCATGACGACGCCCGACCTGTTGCTGAATCCATACGGTGCTATCTTTCACCTTTATGCCTGGTGCAGCTACGTTATTCTTATGTGTGAGTGGACATTTCTTGAGGCGAGAGCTTCTGTTCTCTTTCTCCATTATAGAACCCTTATTCTCATCTGAGTTCACTTCTGTTATAGCACATCTTTATCTGAAAACAGCAGTGTCAGATCGGGGAGAGCGTGAACGTGACTGAGACAATAAAACTGATATATTATTATACATTATTAATATATAGGGTATATTATTTACCCTATACTGCTCCAGGCACCTCACACCAAGATAAACAAGACTTCAGCTGGGAGAACTGTTTTGCCCATTCTGCAGTGGTGGTGGGTATGGGATAGCAGGCTGCTTGCTGCTTGTGCTGATCGACACATTTGCAACACAAAAGATGCTAATGGAGAGGTGCAAAGGAATTTAAGGTGGCCCGGGATTACAAGTTTTTTTGTAGGCTTCAGGGATTCTAGTGTTGAGGGTGAATCACATTCTCAAGGATATCAGTGAAAATTAAGAGGAAGTACATTTAAAACTGAATGCAGGAAGCACTTCTTTATGCAAAGAGTTGTGGGACTCTGAAACAAACTACACAGACAGGTAATTGAAGCAGAAACCTTGACAAATTTTAAGAAGAATTTGGATGAAATATTGGGATAGTTTAGCTATTAGCTAAACAAATGGGCTTGAGTGACTGAATGGTCACCACTTGTTTGTTAAATTCCTTATGTTCTTATGGATATATGCTGGCGTGACAGCTGTAGTTTGATGTAGTGTGGCCAAATGAGTAAGCCATTGGATTTAAAACTTAAGATGGACCCTTCTCTCACCACTTTGTATTGTAGCTTTGTGCTAAGAGCCATAGGATGGATTTCACTAAAAAAGATGCTATAAAAATATAACTAGTACAAAAATGTTGAGATATGTCAAACTGTAATATAGATGAATGAACATAAGAAAATCAAAGGCAAAGGAAAAAAAAAAATCACACATAAATGAAATGTTTAATTTTTGGGAAGCAGATATGTTTCACAGGACGGGAGCCCAGTATAAATGTAACATCATTTTGAGTGAATCATTTCCAAGGCTTTAGCGCTTCATAACTTGTTATGGGTGGATATATGAGCCAATTACACTGACATAATCCTCTTGTTGAGTAATACAGCACTACCAATGCTTATCACTTGCAATTATAGTGGCTCAGCGGGATGTTCTCCAGTGTCAAGAAACATAACATTTTCTAGTTGCTGTGGGGGTAGGTTTGAGACTGCAAGTACTAATTTAAAATACATATTTTTTCTTATATAAAATAAGAAAAAGGCACTTTTACTCTTTATGCAACATTATCAAATTATGCTTCAAACACTATTATACATTAACAGTAAAATATAATTTAAACATTCTAACATATCAATATAGTTAGAAATATTTTCAGAACACTTCAAAATGCTTCTTCTGTTTTTTCTATTCTTCTGCCAGCTTTTTTTTTTTTGAGCCTTCAGAGAGAAATGCAACACAAATAGGTATTCCTTAACTAAGGGAGTGGAATATCCAAGTTGAAAAGTGCAGGGTATAGCTTGAGGAAGGAAAAAGACAATCTATATGAAGGTTTTGTATGGAGAAGTCTGATGCAGTCAGTCTAACAGATCATAATTAAAGTAAAAAAAAATGAAAGATTGATAGCTGTGCTGGAGCTTATTAAAAGGAAGAATTAAACTCTAGCATATTATGAGTTTTTCACCATTAAGTCATTTGGTTTACTACACAACGTACAATGGAAAGATTTGACACTACATCTTTTTCCTGAAAGATTGTAATGCCTTTCATAAAAAAGCAGTCTTCTCAGCAGTCACGCTCAATGTACACAAGCCATGAATTCTGTACAGGCATGCAACTTTTGACACAGGATTCTAAATTTCGAAAAACATGTGCTGGTGCTAATTTGTAACTGTACTCCAGTCCAGGAAGTAACATCCAATAAAGCCCTTGTTTTAATTATTTATTGTTTTGAAAATAGAATTAAAGCATACCCTCCAAATTTGAATCTGTGACAGGAGCAAGCAATCGTTTATTAACAGTTTGGGTAAATTATAAGAGAAGATGAAATCTGAGTAGCAGATACACATAATTGTGTTAAATACAAATGACTACAAAAATCACTGCAAAGCTTAACTTGTTTCTCTAAAGAAAATCTGAAGACCGAAAGCTGAAATTTGAGTTATCTAAAAATTAAAATATTGTTTTGTTTTTTTAAATGTGAACAAATTTGCTTGTAGAAGAGAGAATTAAAGATTTGAATAGAAAAAGGAGATGAAGGAATAATATAACACAATGTAGCATTTACGTATTTAAGTAGGTATTTAAGTGGCAGATTACCACAGAAAAGTGCCATAGTGGCTAAAGCATTGGACTTGCAAACAAAAGACTGCTAGTCTCCACTACTAACTCACTGTGTGACCCAAAACAAATCATTTCACCTCACTATACATAACTAGCAAATGTACATGTATGTATGAATATATTGTAACGTGCAGGCAATGCTTTCTAGCCTTGTTTGAGGGCAAGGGAGAACTGGAAGGGGAGGTTTCTAATTGAAAGGGGTGCACACACCTTGCGGGGGGTGTGTTTTGTAAAGTAGTTAAACCCCTACTTAAGAAAAATAATCTCGACCCCTCTGCTCTTGAAAATTATAGACCCATCTCTAACCTGCCTTTCTTAAGTAAAATTCTAGAGAAGGCAGTCATTATGCAGTTAAATGAGCACCTCAATAAACATGCTATTCTTGATAAATTTCAGTCAGGTTTTAGAACAAATCACAGCACAGAAACTGCACTCATTAAAGTAGTAAATGATTTGCGGGTAAATGCAGACAGAGGCCATTTATCTGTTCTCATCCTCTTAGATCTGAGTGCCGCATTTGACACCATTGATCATAATATTCTTAGAAATTGCCTTAGTCAATGGGTGGGCCTCTCTGGCAGCGTCTTAAATTGGTTTGAATCCTACCTGGCAGGGAGAAAATTCTTTGTTAGTTGTGGTAATTATAATTCAAAGACACATGATATCCTATATGGTGTTCCACAAGGCTCTATCCTGGGTCCGCTGCTCTTCTCAATCTACATGCTTCCATTAGGTCAGATTATCTCAGGACACAACGTGAGCTACCACAGCTATGCTGAAGACACACAGCTGTATTTATCAATTGCACCTGATGACCCCGAATCTCTTGATTCACTAACACAATGTCTAACTTGTATCTCAGAATGGATGAACAGTAACTTTCTCAAATTAAATAAAGAGAAAACCGAAATCTTAGTGATTGGCAATAATGGATACAATGAGGCTATTAGAAATAAACTGGATGTATTAGGATTAAAATTCAAAATGGAGGTAAAAAGCTTAGGGGTAACCGCTGACTGTAATCTAAATTTTAAATCGCATATTAATCAGATCACTAGGACAGCATTTTTTCACTTAAGAAACATAGCAAAAGTTATTCGCCAGGCTAATATAGTGGAGCACTTTAAAAAACTGCTAAAAACACATTACTTTAACATGGCCTTCTCATAACTTCACTGTAATTTAATCCTGATACTCTGTATATCCAATTCATTATAATAACTATTCATTCAAAATCTGTACTAACCCCTACTCTCTCTTCTGTTTCCTTTTCCGGTGTCCTGTTGGTGGTGGCGTGCGCCACCACCATCTACCCAAAGCACCATGATGTCCAACAATGATGGATGGATTAAAAGCCAGAAGTCTGTATGACCATCGGCATCAAGTGACTCCGTGAAAAACCCGAACTACAAAGAGGACTATTTCATTTATGTTAGGTAGAATGCCCAGAGGGGACTGGGCGGTCTCATGGCCTGGAACCCCTACAGATTTTATTTTTTTCTCCAGCTTTCTGGAGTTTTTTTTTTGTTTTTTCTGTCCACCCTAGCCATCGGACCTTATTCCTTTTCTATGTTAACTAATGTTGTCTTATTTTAATTTCATATTTTGTCTTTTATTTTTCTTTTCTTCATTATGTAAAGCACTTTGAGCTACTTTTTGTATGAAAATGTGCTATATAAATAAATATTGTTGTTGTTGTTTTCTTGTTTTTGGGGTGTTCCGTGTGTGTGCTGGGAGTGAGAGGATTCCCGGAGTCAACAAGATTGCTCCATTTTTGCATAGGACCAATATAACTAAAACTGAAGAGGCCCTGACAGCTGTGAGTGCTCGTGTTATTATTTACCCAGATCGCCACATCGGTGTCAGAAGTGGGATGGAATTGGAAGGAGCGACTGGAGGCAAGTGACTGTGTGGGGATTTGAGAAGATCCGAGCCCGACGCTGGCACCTGGAGAAGAGTACAGACAGCGAGTAAGAAAAAGGTCAGTTTGGCAGTTGCTATAAATATGGAGCAGGATAGTGGGCTTGATTCTTTAACAGAAGGAAGTGGAGTGTTCGGGGTGTCGGCGTCAACACCAAGAAGTTACCTGTTGAATCCTTCGGCAAGCGCACGTGGGCCAGTGTTGGTTTATGATAGCCATGTGGGAGAAAAACGTGACATAGAAAGCAATCTTCCACAGTATTCGGGCACAATGCAGTGGGAGGAGTTTCGGCGGAGCTTTGAACGGCTAGCAGTTACACAGAAATGGTCTGAAGAATATGGGGCAGGACAGCTATTGGCTTGCGTGTCAGAGGGGGCGGTGTTTACGTTAGCAGAAGCGCTGCACAATGGTTGCCGTGGCTACTCAACATTGTTAAATCGTTTAGAAGACTATGCAAATGAGAGAGAGAGAGAGTCAGTGAGAGAGAAAGAAGTGGCAACAAGTGCAGGGAGAATGTTCCAGCCTTTGGCTATGCTGCAGATGCCAGCGGTAAGCAAACCAACATTAAAACCAGGCCACTTTGATGGAAAAGGAGCATGGGAGGCATACTATAGGAGCTTTCGTATGGTGGCCACGGCCAATAGATGGGATCCACAGGAACAAGCGGTGTAGCTGGCTGCTGCCCTAGAGGGCGATGCCCTGAATGCTCTGATGGACTTAGGAGAGGAGGAACTGCTTGAAGTTGGTGCCCTGGCGGCTGCATTGGAGCGACAATTCGGTCGTGTAGAATCCATTCCGGGCATCAGGCAGCAGTTGGGTGAGCGAACTCGTGATACAACAGAAAGTCTGGGCAAGTTTGCAGCAGAAATTCAGTCTTTGGTCAGAAGAGGCAACCTTCACTTTGATCGGGCAGTCCAAGAGGAGTTGGCAAAGGAGGGTTTCATCCGGGGTCTCACACCCCAGTTAGTGAGGCAACAGGTACAATTTTCCAAGCCAAGTACATTTGAAGAGGCATTGCAAATAGCACAAGAGGCTGAGCAGGTGCTATCATAAGGATGCCAGGACCCCAGCCCCTTAGCTATGAGAAAATCCACAATTCCAGTTAAACAGCAGGTTGTCCAGCATCAACACATGCAAGAAGACAAATCTTCGGCTGTGACAGTGTTGCCCTCCCAAGCACAATGGTCACCACGCTCAGTAAAACCACCCCTTTGCTGGCATTGTGGCAGAGTGGGACATCTGCAGCGCTTTTGTCCACACAAGGAAAAAATTGACCTTAAACCCATACAGCTACCCTACGGGAATGCAAGAGGCAGGTATTATTGAACCCTCTGAGTCCCCCTGGGTCTCACCAGTTGTCCTTGTACCAAAAAAAGATGGAAGTTGGCGCTTCTGTGTTGACTATCGAAGACTTAATGCTGTCACTGTAAAGGACTCCTATCCCTTGCCTCATATTGATGAGTCTCTTGACTTAGTAGGGGGATCGTCTTGGTTATCGTCCCTGGATTTAAAGAGTGGATACTGGCAGGTGGCCCTTGTACCTGAGACCAGAGAGAAGACAGCTTTTACTACTGGTAAGGGCTTATGGCAATTCCGGGTTATGCTTTTTGGACTTTGCAATGCACCAGCCACCTTCGAGAGACTGATGGACAGGGTATTGGCTGACATACCGGCCATGAAAATGCCTCATCTATATGGACGATCTTCTGGTGCATGGGAAGAAATTTAGTGATGCTATAAGTAGTCTTCGGAATGTACTGACTAAACTTCGAGCAGCCAATCTCAAGCTCCACCCTGAAAAATGCCATTTGCTAAGGAGGGAAGTATCATTTCTTGGGCACCGAGTAAGTGGCAGGGGAATCACCACCGAGGATAGCAACATAGATGCAGTGCAGAGATGGTCCGAGACACAAAACCAGCGGCAAGTGAAAGTTTCTTGGGCTAGCTTCTTATTATCGCCGTTTTGTGCCTGGCTTTGCCACAATTGCAGCACCATTGCACCGCCTGTTGCGTCAGGGTGAAGTTTTCCACTGGGGTGAAGAACAGCGGGCTGCATTCACAAATCTGAAGACAACCCTTTGCAAAGCCCTGGTCCTGGCAGCACCAGATATAAATCTGCCATTTATACTTGATACAGATGCCAGTAACGTGGGGATTGGAGCTGTGCTGGCTCAGAGGCATCCGGAAGGGGAACGAGTTGTAGCCTACTATAGCCAGGCATTGAGTCAGCCAGAGATGAACTATTGTGTAACTCGCAGAGAACTATTGGGCATTGTGGATTCCATTCAACACTTAAGGCATTACCTGTGTGGTCTACATTTTGTGATTCGCACAAACCATGCTGCTCTGCAATGGTTGCTTTCCTTCAGGGAACCTGAAGGCCAAATAGCTCGGTGGCTGGAGCGGCTTCAAGCATTCCACTTCACTGTGGAACATCGATCTGGAGAACAACATCGAAATGCGGATGCTCTGTCCCGAAGACCATGCTTAGGGGAAGAGTGTACACACTGTGACCACCAGGAGAACAGAGTGGAAGGTGGTTCGACATCTGCAAGCATACGTTGCTGAGTTAACTGTACCTGGAAGTGAAGAGGAATGGAGGAGCAGTCATGAGGCTGATCCAGAATTGCAGCTGATCATCCAATGGCTTCGGGGGGCAGCATCCTGCTTGGGCTGAGGTTGCAGCGGAGTCCACTGTAGTGAAAGCTCTGTGGTCTCAGTGGGGGAGTTCTGAAGAGGCGGTGGCAGAATCCTGTAACCGGTGAAGGAAGATGGCAAGTGGTGGTACCTCGTGCACTTCAAGAAGAGGTATTACGAAGTGTACACGGCACTCCTGGTGCTGGGCATTTTGGGGTCACGAAGACACTAAGGAGGTTACGCCAAGCTTTTTACTGGAGTCGGAGCCGGATGGATGTGGAGGATTATTGTCGGCAATGTGATGCTTGTACTGCCAGGAAAGGTCCCACAAGGCAGTCAACAGCACCACTGCAACAATACCAGGTGGGGTCACCTATGGAGAGGGTAGCTGTTGATATCCTTGGCCCTCTTCCACGTTCACTCAGGGGCAATCGTTATGTCTTGGTAGCAATTGACAATTTCACCAAGTAGCCTGAGGCTTACACGCTACCGGATCAAGAGGTGGAGACTGTGGCCAAGGCCCTCATTGATGGATTTTTCAGTAGATTCGGGATGCCAGATGAATTACACTCGGACCAGGGCCGGAATTTTGAGAGTCAGGTATTCCAGCAGATGTGCCAGCGGATGGGCATCCGAAAGACATGTACAACCCCTCTTCACCCACAGAGTGATGGGCTTGCGGAGAGGTTCATACAGACGCTTGCGACACAGTTGGCTCTTGCCACTTCCCAAGACCAGCATGACTGAGATCAGCAGCTGCCATTCGTACTCTGCAGTGCACGAGTCTTCTGGCTGCACACCTGCCCTACTAATGTTGGGAAGAGAATTAAGAACTCCCACAGAACTTGCATTCGAGCTACCCCCTGATACTATGGCTGAAGTGTCTGGTCCTGAATACGCTTGCAAACTACAGATTCGCATGGAGTCTGTTCATGCATTTGCCAGGGATCACCTCCATGTAGCGGGGACTCATCAGAAGTGACAGTACGATCTGAGAGCTCGAGGCCAACTTTTTCAAGAGGGCGATCAGGTTTGGGTCTATGGACCCAAAAGGAAAAGAGGACGTTGTCCAAAATTGGACAGCTCCTGGGTAGGCCCTTGCCGGGTTCTGGAAAGGGTGGGGGAGGTTGTGTACTAGGTTCAACTGCCTCCGTCAGGGCACCACGTATTCCTCCACCAGGATCATTTGGCTCCCTATCATGGACGATGCTCTGACATGGAGAGACAAATGGAATCTTCACCATCACCAGCTTCTACTCAGGAGGAAAATCAAGGTCTAGCCACTTCCATGGATGCTGCACAAAATTCGCAGACAGGCAGTAGTTCGCTGCACCAACCTCTGCGAACACCCCAACCTCATCGACAGCGACGCCTGCCAGCCCATCTCAGGGACTTTGTGCTTCCTCGGGGACGAGGAGCTGAGGGGGAGGCTGTGTAACATGCAGGCAATGCTTTCTAGCCTTGTCTGAGGGCAAGGGAGGACTGGAAGGGGAGGTTTCTAATTGAAAGGGGTGGACACACCTTGTGGGGGGGTGTGTTTTCTTGTTTTTGGGGTGTTCCATGTGTGTGCTGGGAGTGAGAGGATTCCCGGAGTCAACGAGATTGCTCCATTTTTGTATAGGACCAATTTAACTAAAATAAAACTGAAGAGGCCCTGACAGCTGCGAGTGCTCTTGTTATTATTTACCCAGATCGCCACAATATGTATGTAATGTTTCTGTAACTGTAAAGGGCTGCTATAATCCCTCACAAAGGAGTGATGTGTATGTTTCCAGAATTTATGTAAATTACAATTAATCTGTGCTCAGTTTATTTTTTTCTGAAAATGATAGAAAATGTAAGTTTATAAATCAGAATGTGTAATTATTACCAAATGAGTTGAAGGACATAATAAGTGGGAAAATTGATTTATATAATAAATCTGGAATATATAAAAAACATAGTAAATTATCCCCTCCTAATAAAGAGGAAATTTACAACTGCACATTTTTTACAGGCATTTAGTATATACAGTAATAAGCAATTCTCTTTGTTTCAAACACAGCAACTCGGATAATATCTAAAAACACATATATGAGAAATAGAGTAGGGCACCCAATTCTCTTTGAAGGGTGTTAATCAAATGCCAAACACAAGTAGACTTGAGAAATTTTCTAAATTATACATGCAAGGGACGTTCAAAATGTTTCCGCACTTTTTGTAACTCTAAAAATTCTAGAGAAGGCAGTCATTATGCAGCTAAATGACCACCTCAATAAACATGCTATTCTTGATAAGTTTCAGTCGGGTTTCAGAACAATACAGAAACTGCACTCGTTAAAGTAGTGAGTAACTTGCGGGTAAATGCAGACAGAGGCCATTTATCTGTTCATATCCTCTTAGATCTTGTGGCAGGCAGCTGGTGTCCATGCCCAGCCAGGACGCCCCTGCACACTATATTCAAGGGGAGCAGCTCTGGACAGTGCCATACCTCCACCTGGATGCTAGATGGCCGCCCCCCTGGGGTGGAGCAGCGCCTTGGTTTCCCACATGGCTCCCTGGGAATTGGAGTTGGGTGCAGCCCTGTTGGGTCCCACAGGCACCGCCGGGGGTGCTGTGTTCGGGACTCCTTAGCCCGTGTGGGCAGCATATTCATCACACCCGGAAGTGCAGCTGGAACTTGGTCATCAAGCACCTGGAGCACTTCTGGGTGAACTATAAAAGGAACCAGCAACCACCACTCAGTGGCCAGAGTCGGGTGGAGGAGGACAAGGTTGCTTGGGAGGAGTGGTGGTGCCAAGGAGAGGAAAAGTGCTTGTTGTACTGGTGTGACTAGTACTGGGACTGTGTATTACCTGTGGGTCACGGGGAAGATGTGTGTCCACAGGGGAAGAAAATAAAATAATTTATTTTATTGTACATGTGGTTCCATGTCAATCTGTGTTGGGACAGGCACTATATAGCGTCCTCTTACAATCTGAGAGCCGCATTTGATACCATTGATCACAATATTCTTAGAAATCGCCTTAGTCAGTGAGTGGGCCTCTAAGGCAGTGTCTTAAATTGGTTTGACTCCTACCTGGCAGGTAGAAAGTTCTTTGTTAGTTGTGATAATTATACTTCAAAGACACATGATATTCTATATGGTGTTCCACAAGGCTCTATCCTGGGTCCGCTGCTCTTTTCGATCTACATGCTTCCGTTAGGTCAGATTATCTGGGGGCATAACGTGAGCTACCACAGCTATGCTGATGACACGCAGCTGTATTTATCAATAGCACCTGATGACCCCGACTTTGTTGTTTCACTAACACAATGTCTTACTTGTGCTTCTGAGAGGATGAGTAGTAAATTTCTCAAACTAAATAAAGAGAAAACTGAAATTTTAGTGATTGGCAATAATGGATATAATGAGGTTATTAGAAATAAACTTGATGCATTAGGATTAAAAGTCAAGACGGAGGTAAAGAATTTAGGGGTAACTGTTGACTGTGACCTGAATGTTAAATTGCATATTAATCAGATCTCTAGGACAGCATTTTTTCACTTAAGAAATATAGCAAAAGTTAGACCTCTTATATCATTGAAAGATGCTGAGAAATTCATTCACGCTTTTGTTTTCAGTCGACTAGTTTACTGTAATGCACTCCTCTCAGGACTACCCAAAAAAGACATAAATCAATTGCAACTAGTGCAGAATGCAGCTGCTAGAATCCTAACTAGGAAAAGAAAATCTGAGCACATTTCTCCAGTTTTGATATCACTACACTGGTTACATGTGTCATTCAGAATTGACTTTAAAATACTGCTTATGGTTTACAAAGCCTTAAATAATCTCGCTCCATCTTATATATCGGAATGTCTGACATCTTATATTCCAAATCGTAACCTTAGATCTTCAAATGAGTGTCTGCTTAGAATTCCAAGACCTAAACTTAAAAGAAGTGGTGAGGTGGCCTTCTGCTGTTATGCACCTAATGTTATTGCACAACATCCGGCGCCGCCGAGGGTGGCAGCCTTTTCAGCAGCTCCGTGTATGACTGTATGTGTATGTGTATTTTTCTACTTTTATGTTTCTATTTTTATTTATTGATCACTCCTACCACTTCATTTTATGTGGATTTGCTCCCTGGACACACTTACTTTTACAACGTGGGCATGGATTTTTACACGCCGAGACTCGCCTATTCAAGTACTCAACTTTGAGCGCTGAGAACAAATGCCAGTGCCGGTGTGGTTCCCTATTTACCTGACGAGGTAAGCAGGCGGTATCGTGGCAGCAGAGCCAGCACTAAGCTAAAAATGAAGCGGCTTGTGAGAAAGTGGCGTTTTAAGCCTTCGGTGCCTTCTGTTATTCTGGGGAATGTGAACTCAATCTCAAATAAGATCGACGAACTGGCTGCGCTGGTGAAAAATGTCAGAACCTACAGAGAATGCAGTTTGTTGTGTTTCTGCGAAACGTGGCTAACTAACACCATCCCAGATGCTAATGTGGAGCTACCCGGGTTTAGCAAAGTTAGAGCGGACATAGATGCAAGTACCTGTGGGAAGCACAAAGGAGGAGGACTCGCTCTCTATGTTAATACACGGTGGTGTAACTCTGGACATGTAAACATTAAAATCTCCACTTGCTGCAGGGACATCGAACTGTTGGCCGTAAGTCTGCGTCCCTATTACTTGCCCAGAGAGTTTGGACACGTCATTTTTGTTATTGTATACATTCCTCCTCGGGCGGACGTGGAGACAGCGAGTGACATCATCCATTCTGCTGTTGCTAAGTTACAAACGCAGCACCCCGAGGCACTTGTGCTAATCGCTGGAGACTTTAACCATGTGACGCTGGACAAAACATTAGCTGCCTTCTCTCAGTATGTGGACTGCAACACCTGGGGAAATAAGACTATTGATTTACTGTATGCAAACGTTAAAGACGCATACAGCACTACCCCGCTGCCTGCGCTTGGGAAAGCAGATCATAACCTGGTTCTGCTTCAGCCTCACTACAAACCAAAAGTGAGGGTCCTACCTGCAACCACACGATCATTCAGGAAGTGGACCCCGGAGGCTGAGAATGCTCTGAGACAATGTTTTGGAACTACAGACTGGGATATCCTGCAGGGATCACATAGTGAGAACATTGAGGAGGTTGTTGACTGCATTACTGACTACATCAACTTCTGTATGGACACTGTAGTTCCAGTAAGAACTGTACGCTGCTATGCTAACAACAAGCCATGGATTACAAGTGACATCAAGGGCCTTTTGAACCAGAAAAAAAGGGCTTTTAAAGACGGTGATCAGCATGAGCTTAAGCGCGTGCAGAAGGAACTCCGAGTCCAGCTCAGGGCGGCGAAGGAGCAGTACAGGAGAAAGCTGGAGCAGAACTTGCAGAACAACAGCATGAAGGAAGTGTGGGATGGGATGAAGATCATCACTGACTGCAGCTCGAGGCGGGGTACCACCATCGAGAGAGACGTGAAGAGAACAAACCAAATGAACATCTTCTTTAACAGGTTTGACCACCCTAACCCACTCTCACTCTCACCTCGGAGTACTGCACTCTCTACACATCCTTCTGCTGATACCAGCATAGGAGAGACATCCCCACCCACAATTACAGCAGCGCAAGTGAGCAGAGAGCTGAGGAAACTTCGTGCCAGCAAAGCAGCAGGTCCAGATGGAGTATCGTCACGACTGCTGAAGGTCTGTGCATCAGAGCTGGGGGGTCCTCTACAGCGCATCTTCAACCTGAGCCTGGAATAGGGGAGAGTCCCTAGGCTTTGGAAAACATCTTGCATCACCCCAGTCCCAAAGGTATCACGTCCTGGTGAGCTGAATGACTTCCGGCCTGTCGCTCTAACATCACATGTGATGAAGACCATGGAGCGGCTGCTGCTTCACCACCTGAGGCCACAGGTCCAACACGCCCTCGACCCTCTGCAGTTCGCATACCAGGAGAAGGTGGGAGCGGAGGATGCCATCATCTATATGCTACACCGATCCCTCTCCCACTTGGACAGAGGCAGTGGCGCTGTAAAAATTATGTTTCTAGACTTCTCTAGCGCCTTCAACACCATCCAACCTCTGCTCCTTAGGGACAAGCTGACAGAGATGGGAGTAGATTCATACCTGGTGGCATGGATCGTGGACTATCTTACAAACAGACCTCAGTATGTGCGTCTCTGGAATTGCAGATCTGACATTGTGGTCAGCAACACAGGAGCGCCGCAGGGGACTGTACTTTCTCCGGTCCTGTTCAGCCTATATACATCGGACTTCCAATATAACTCGGAGTCCTGCCACGTGCAAAAGTTTGCTGACGACACTGCTATCGTGGGCTGCATCAGGAGTGGGCAGGAGGAGAAGTATAGAAACCTCATCAAGGACTTTGTTAAATTGTGCGACTTAAACCACCTACAATTGAACACCAGCAAAACCAAGGAACTGGTGGTGGATTTTAGGAGACCCAGGCCCCTCATGGACCCCGTGATCATCAGAGGTGACTGTGTGCAGAGGGTATAGACCTATAAATACCTGGGAGTGCAGCTGGACGATAAATTGGACTGGACTGCCAATACTGATTCTCTGTGCAAGAAAGGACAGAGCCGCCTGTACTTCCTTAGAAGACTGGCATCCTTCAACATCTGCAGTAAGATGCTGCAGATGTTCTATCAGATGGTTATGGTGAGTGCCCTCTTCTACGCAGTGGTGTGCTGGGGAGGCAGCATTAAGAAGAAGGATGCCTCACGCCTGGACAAACTGGTGAGGAAGGCAGGCTCTATTGTTGGCATAGAGCTGGACAACAATCTGTAGCAGAGCAACGGGCACTCAGCAGGCTCCTATCAATTATGGAGAATCCACTACATCCATTAAACAGTGTCATCTCCAGACAGAGGAGCAGCTTCAGTGACAGACTGCTGTCACTGTCCTGCTCCACTGACAGACTGAGAAGATCATTCCTCCTCCAAACTATGCGACTCTTCAATTCCACCAGGGGGGGTAAACGTTGAACATTATTCAAGTTATTGTCTGTTTTTTACCTGCATTTTTATTACTCTTTAATTTAATATTTTTTTGCTGCTGGAGTATGTGAATTTCCCCTTGGGATTAATAAAGTATCTATCTATCTATCTATCTATCTATCTATCTATCTATCTATCTATCTATCTATCTATCTATCTATCTATCTATCTATCTATCTATCTATCTATCTATCTATCTATCTATCTATCTAAAACCTAGAATAGCCTGCCAATAGGAATTCTCCAGGCTAATAAAGTGGAGCATGTTAAAAAACTGCTAAAAACACAATAATTTAACATGCTTTCTCATAATTTCATTTTAATTTATTCCTGATGCTCTGCATATTTAATTAATTATCATTACTATTCATGGTGGCTCCAAAATACATACTAACCCCTACTCTCTCTTCTGTTCTATTTCCGGTTTTCTGTGGTAGCGACCTGCGCCACCACCACCTAATTAAAGTACCGTGATGTCCCTACTTTAATGGATTAAAGGCCAGAAGTCCATGTGACCGTCATCATCAAGTCCTTTCGTGAAAACCCTGAATACGAAGAGGACTGTTCATTTATGTTAGGTAGAATGCCTACAGGGGGCTGGGCGGTCTCATTGGCCTGGAACCCCTGCAGATTTTATTTTTTCTCCAGCTCTCTGGAGTTTTTTTGTTTTTTCTGGCCTCCCTGGCCATCGGACCTTACTTTTATTCTATGTTAATTAGTGTTCTCTTTTTCTCTTTCTTTGTCATGTAAAGCATTTTGAGCTACATTATTTGTATGAAAAATGTGATTTATAAATAAATGTTGTTATTTATTAAGAATTTCACAAACAAATTACATCACTTTTATTTGCGATGCAATTTTCCCAGCGTCAAACCAACTTTTTAAGGTCCAATTACTACTCCTCCTGCCTTCATTATTTCCAACGAAAATATAAAAGTGGGGAAACTTTTTGAACGTCCCTCGTATTTCTCCCAAATTAAAAATCTTCATTGTTAAAACCAAAAGAACAGTGGCTAATTCTAGAGTACTGAAAGCGAAAAAAACAGTTATACCTGTTTTAAGAATGTCATAAAGCAATCATGACTCATGCAGAAAACAGTTGTTCTCACCACATGACAACTTTTTTGGCTTTCGTAACATGGCAGGGTATTTGTCCAGATTATTCTGTATAGCAATAAATTAGCTTATTACTTTCAAATATAAAAAGGATGCACAATAACAGTATGTTCCATTTGCAAATGTCCAAATATATGAACACCACAATAACATGTGGCCAAGACTGTATTATATACTATAAACTAGGGGGCTTCACCCCCCGAATTAGACGATCTACAAGTGTTTAAATCCGAACAATATATTCAATCTCTTTTCGTTGTTCCGTTATTTCACCGAGTAATAATTTTCATTTGTTTGTGCTAATGCGATCTTTACTATAATTTTTTGGAGACTTTCAAATTTTTGTACTTCCATTATATCTAACCTGCTGTGCACGTATATTGCACCAACGTTTTTGAATTCTTTACAACGTTCTACTTTGTCATCTACTCTTTGTCTCGCGGGATGTCAAAGTGTCTCTCTGAGAAAGTCACGTCTCGTCTCTCTGAAAAAGTCTCGTCTTGTCCCAAGATTTTTTTATATAATAGAAAGATAACAGCATCAAACTACTTTGGTACATTCACCACACTTAAAGCTGTTAAAGCCACTCACATAGATATACACTAAAACCATTCAGTCCATTGTTTTTAGCACCTGTGCTTCACACAAAGAACATACAAAGTCAGTTCTGCCCAGTTATTACAGGTGATAAACATCAAATAAATGCCAAAATGCTGTAGTAATGAATTAGGCAAGCCTTCAAACACATTATTTTACAGCATGAACAAGAAGAAAAGGCATCTACTTTGGCTCCCTCCTATTAATCTGTCTGCCTGTGCTTCACCTTCCATTCAGGACACCAAAAGAATGGAGGCATCTGTAAATTGCCTAAAATCCACATTAATCAACTTTAATTTTTAAGCACATAACCCAAACACGCTTATTGCAATAAACCAAATCATACAATATTCATAACATGAGGTTAATACAAGCTGGAAATATGCAAGTGTACATAGGCAAAGGGCAATAACAAGCAAGATAAAACATAAATCTGTGCTAGATTAATTTGAGCTTTTTCTCTCCAATAGAAAAAGGCACATAGCTTGTGAATTCTGTTTGCTTGATTTTTATCTAAAGAATTAATCAGAAAACATTACTTGTATTTTTGCCAACTTTTAAAATGTTCTTGTCAGTATTTTTGTCTTTCAGCTGGTTATATGGAAACATTCTTAGCTAGTTATAAAGTGTCTAGTGCCTGCACTTTGATGACAATATTGATTTGTTCACAGTTTGTATGCATACAGCTTTTGTGTGTGTGGGTGTATGTGTGTGTGAGGTGCTGCTTTCAATTTTACTACTAAATTTAGGAAGAGAAACTTATAACAACTTGTGGACAGGCAGAAGTAACTCGTGGTGAGTCAAAAGAAGCGTTAGGGTGCCATCCCAGTCTCCCCTTTTAATTACGATAGAAACTGTCAAACAAAACAGGCACACAAGAGAGACTGAAAATAAATAGCCTTCCTGGCTTCTTAAAGTAGGTGGCTCTTAAGAGCAGGTCTGTCATACGGAGCTCCGTGCTTAAGCAAGTCCATGTCCAAATGAGATGCTGACATTCGGGGGTGTCAGATTTTTATAGTACTCCAAATGGAAGGGGTGGGGTTAATTGCTCTCAAAAGGGATCTTCTTGGTGATGAGAGGGAGGAATAAAAAGGCGCTGTTAATGCCAGCAGCCCTTCTTACCCTAGCAGGGTATCGCATACCTTAGATGAGCCAGGAAGATGTTCCTCTGATGCGCATACTTGACAAGCTAAAGGCTTATCATTCACACAGTTTATTACTTTTAGTTACATAGTACCAATAACTAGAATACATTATAGATGGGCTTATCCTAACAGAAAAGTAACAGACAATAGTTCTTAGAATCAAGATAAATTTCCTTATGGTTTGGTTCTTGTTCACTACAGGTGTAGGTGATGCTTTGTCCCAAATCCTTCAGGTTCAGCTTTCCCTGGCACACAAGGGAGGATTTTCAGTAGGCTTCTTCTTTCCTTTCCTTGTTCAGATGGTCTTATCCTTCTTTGCTTTTCTTTGTTGCAGCCTGTCCTTAAGGCTTTATACACAGTGGTTTGCTGGCATAAAAATTACATCTGCTGCAGAGGTGGTTATCAGTCTGTTTCCTTCTTAGGAAAAATAAACATACTGATCTACTCTTGGTCTGTCTAGCTTGTGCATCTTGTACTGCTTTAGAAAGGTAGGACAGAGTGTAGCAACCACATCCAACTTCATGTCAGTCTTCCACTCTTACAGTCCAGCACCAGGGTACCCAACAGAGTAAAAGGGATAGCTCAAGCCTTTGTTGCAATCACACCTTAGACAATAGAGGTTCTGTTTTGGAGCAGAAATTATAACTAGGCAGAGAGCATGTAGAGACCACAGAAGGCCCAGATCTAGTGCTGCCAATGAGTTATAATGGAAGGGATAGATGTTTACTTTTGGTTTCTTTAGTGCACAGAAGTCCAACATTTTGGTTAATAAATTTGTGCAAAGTTTTGTCCACCGTGGTTGCCACTTGTTAAGTTATGGTAATTGACCAAGCTTTTAAATGGTGCATCATGGAGGCAGCTCAGGATGTCATTTGCCTCTGATTGATCAGTCTTGTTAGGAGAACTTACTGTTTAGCTGAATATAAGTATCAGAAAAGAAGGTCTTGTCTGTTGTAGCACATTTTTGTCTATTGCTGGAAGACTTACAGAATAACATTTTCATTGTACTGAGAACATGTGACAATAAAGTTGAAATTGAAGCTGAAAACAAAGCAAAGCAAAGTAGGTAATGCCAGTATTTTTCTACACTTCCACTACTTTCTCTCACCCCACACACTTATGAGGATGCAAACAGTCATGAAGCAGTAAAGACTGTGGACCATAAAGATCTCATAACCTATAGTACTAATGGGCATGAAGAAAACAGGGATGACTACTAATCTTTAATTTCATGATTTTCTCCCTGGCTCCAGTGACTAAACTGCCTTTTGTGTTTGTGTTTCATTTACTGCTGTATAAATTATTTACTTATCTCTATTTCATTTCTGTTACTCAAAGCCTTTCAAAAACCTAAGTAAAAGATAGATAATTGCTATGGAATCTGCAAAGCCACTAAAGACTTATTAAAAAAATGAAGGGGGTAATGTGCCATGCAAACGCCATAATAAGCGTTTTTGACCAGATTGTAAGCGGCGCACATGATTCAATAAGTGGTGCATACTAGATATTATATGACACTTACAAGATATTGCTTTAGGGTATATGTGTTCCTTTTCTTTAATTGGTCAAGAGTGTGTGCTCATCATGGGTAGTAAGCAAAGGAAGGAATATAACTCCAAAACAAATCTCTGCTTCCAAAATATTATTGTCATACAACAACTGTTGAAATGGATGTTATGTATATTTTGCTTTTTCCACAGAAATAGTTTCTATAGCTTTTAAAAGAGAAGATGCTTGAACATAAGTATGTCAGTAACATGATAGAGGTGCTTCTTGTTTCAACACTTATGAACTGCAAAAAAGTGTGACTGAAAAGAGATGAACTATTAGTTCACATAGGTCACAATACTTTAAATACAAACATTTCACAAGCAATGCTCTCTAGCATGCACCTGACATCTCTTCTTCAATCCTTCCCATCACCAAAGAGGTTGTTCTGCTAAATTATAAAATTGTTAGTTAATATTTTATTTTTCATTTCAAAATTTTATTTATTTATTTTTTCATTTCAAGATTATGTAAATTATTAATTTTTCATATTGTATCTTGTGAATTTATTACAAAAATAGCTTATTCTTAAGCCATCAGACTTCATTTATCTTGTGAACCTACCATGGGTTCTTGAAGAGCAGAAGATTATCCCAGCAGTATTTTTTAGCACAAAAGGAATCATCTGTCAATGTGATGCCAGTACATCACAGGGTGCACTCTGGAAGATTTTTCAATATGCCATTATTTGAAGAGGTAATCGGTGAGATGGTTATATAGTATATGTTAGGATTGAATTAATACTTAGTGACATATGTGTTATGTAGGCTGTAGCGGGGCTACATAGTTATAGTGTTGTCAAATGTTAGTACTAAGTGCGTCTTGTTTCATCGTCCCGTTTGCTGTTTATGTGTGTGTCAGTGAATGCCGTCTCCGTAAAGGGGGGCGGATGATGGAAGGAGACCGCAGCCCCAAACCTGGAAAACACCTGTTCACTATCAATCAATTACATCCGTCACAGGACTATTTAAGCAATCAGGAGGGAATAGCCAGGAAGAGAGGAGAGGAGAAAGAAGGAAACCATTTTTTCACAACCACGGATCAACTTACCTGCTGTTTTTTTACATCGCGCTTTTTCATTCCGCCGGACTGTCTTCCATCCCTCATCTGCAGAGACCCCGGGGTCGGATCGTCATCCAGCACACGCCGAGGAATCACGGTGAGGTTGCTCCAATTGCCGGGAAAATCAAACAACTCACTTATTTCTAGTTCAGTCATCCGTCTTCAGGACCGTTTTATAACCGGACTCTAATTCACGATCAAACATTCCATACATCATTGTTGTTATTCATTGTTTGTTATATGTTGCAGGAGCAAGGGAAGGTTTGTTGTATTTATATATGGTGGGGTCACATTGTTGCTGAGGTGGAGGGATATTTATATATATTTTTTCCTTTGCATATTTCTTATTTCATTTAATACAAGTAATCAGTTTAATTTTACATATCTGCTTTTCTGTTGTGCTTATATTTACACTGTCGATTGTGGGGAAACGTTTCATTTGTTAGAGGTACGGCTTGATATTTAGATTCAACCTCAGTAAATTATCCCGGCAACAGGTCTTGTAGGTGTATCTGCCGGCTGGGTAAGGGGTCGGCCGTTACAAGGCGAACCCAGTAGTTTTATTAATCACCTACTTCAGAATTTTGTTTGGCAATCAACTTAATTATACCAAGGAATACATATACAAAAATCCTAGTTAACCTAGTGAAGCAACAGAGATACTGTACCCACTTATCCACAATGCTACTCTTTTCAGATGCAACCAATTTAATGGTTAAACTCCTAAGTAAGTTACATTGATTTTGCAGCATTATTTTAATCATGCTGATATTTCTCAACACCTTCAACATGGTCATCATTAGACTGCTGATATACTGGTAATGGTGAGAGGAAGTTAGAAGAATAGAGAAGGGCTTTGAAAGATAAAGGTATGATGGTCTGGGTTAGCTCCAAACTCCCTGGTTGTTTCCAGGAGTCTCTTGTACCCAGAACCACTGATAGTCATGAACCGAGATGAGTCGGGCAAAGATGACACCTACATTCGGCAAGGGGTTGGTGCAAAAGTGCCAAGTCTTTTATTAAAATCCACAAACATTGTCCAATATTGCAGTGCAAAACAGTATTTCCTTAAAAAAAAAAAAATCCATAAAAACAGTGACTAGTCCATTTGTTAAAATCCAGCCATAAAACCAGTATAAAACAACAGTCATCAGATCCTAAATACATCTCCTTTCTTTTTTAGACACCCTCTCTCTCTCTCCCTGGCTCACCCACAGATCATTCAGCTGGTGGAGACTCCAGCAGTCTCTGTCCTCTTCACCGACCCCCATCTTGGTTGCCTCTGTCTGTTTGCATCTGCCAGATCACTCAGAGATGGCTTTCCTCTCATTCCTTCTCACACACCTGACATCCCTCGGATCCCTGAGGAGGAGTTCACCAACATCAAACCCTCTGCCCTGATAAATCAGCGGGGACAACCTGCCCAAAGTGTTGGCTTTGCTCAGGCATCCAAGTCTGCTCACTCACATTCTGTTTCTTGCTCAGATCTCATTCTCTTTCTTGACTTGATTCCCTCTTTGCCATGCAGGCTCTGTTTTAGATAGATAGATAGATAGATAGATAGATAGATAGATAGATAGATAGATAGATAGATAGATAGATAGATAGATAGATAGATAATATTAAATATATTATTATTTCTGCGGTGGGTTGGCACCCTGCCCGGGATTGGTTCCTGCCTTGTGCCCTGTGGTGGCTGGAATTGGCTCCAGCAGACCCCCGTGACCCTGTGTTCAGATTCAGCGGGTTGCAAAATGGATGGATGGATGGATATTATTATTTTAATGAAATATTATTTTATTCTGCAGGTGTGGTCCTCCTCTAACTCTGTGGTGTGAATGAGGCACTTGAATGATCCACTCGTATTTGCAGACCAACGTGCGATCAACCAAATACCTATTCAGAGCCTGTACACTCCGGGACCAAATTAGTTATTTAAAAATAGAGCTTTGTTATTAACTTCTTATCACACACCTCACCCCTTAAGCTGTCAGTTGCATGGAACGCTCTATACTCCTCCCAACCTAGTGCAACTGGTGGCCAAGGTCTGTGGCATGGCCCTAGGACTGCACTAAATTTATAGAAGCACTAAAAACAAGTCCCTTAATAAAACAAAGACCAAGCCCCTTCTAAAAGCAGGACATTAAAATAAAAACTTTAAAATGACAAAATCGGTAATAAATAATCTATTAAAAGTTCAAAGTTCTAAAAAGTCCTTTTCAGGCCTGGGTACAGGGCACCAATCAGGCACCAATCCTGCTTGCTATTCTCTCATCTGCTTTCTGTTCTGCCAAAGGCTCGTCCCACTGCTGCCACCATTTGTGACAATTCTGGGTTCAAGAGGCTCTTGGAAGCAATCAGAGAGCATGGAGCCAACCCAAACTGTCACAAGAGAGCTGAGCATAAATAGGAAGAAGACAGAATATTTGAAGATTAACTCTGATCAAGTTTCAGAAGTTACCCTGCAGGTAACAGGTATGAAAGAGGTATGGAAAAGAGTGGATAAGTTTAAATACCTAGGATTAGTGTTGGCCTAAGATGGAGAAACAACAGAGATAACCCACAAAGTGCAAAGTGGATGAAACAATTGGAAGTATTCCTATAAGAAGGGCACTTCAACTTTTATATCTTGGCCTTCATGATGTCATGGGACATAGAACAAGTGACATATGCCTAGCAATCATGTGGCATTGTAGCAATCAAAAGCTCTAAATAATATATATGTGTATGTGTGTGTGTATATATATATATATATATAATATATGTGTATATATATTATATATATATATATATATATACACACACACATACACATATATATATAATATATATATACACATATATATATAATATATATATACACATATATATAATATATATATATACACATATATATAATATATATATATACACATATATATATAATATATATATATACACATATATATTGTGATAAGCTGCCCGGACACAGACAGACGGACACCATATTCAAGTCCACCACACGTTTATTGTACATTATAAATACAATGTCCAAGTGCACAAACCCAGTGCCAAAGCACCAATCTCCCCAAAATCCAGGCTCTCACTCAGTCTCTGCCTGCTCGTCAGGCCGCCTCCTCTCTCCTGCCTCGCAACCTTGTCCACTCCTCACCCGACTCCAGTCCTTCTCTGCAGGGAGGCGGCCCCTTTTATAAGTGCCCGGATGGGCTCCAGGTGATCCCCGACACTCCCTAGACACTCCCTTGTGTGGCGGAAGTGCCGGCTGTGTTCCCGGAAGCCCTCCGGGTGTTCCCA